>NC_044498.1:5715064-5725064 GCF_902362185.1 Chanos chanos
TCTCTCTCTCTCTCTCTCTCTCTTTTTCTCTGTCAGTTGCTGTCTGAGATAGAGGAACATCTGAAGTGTACCATCACTCAATGTGAGCCAGATATCAAAGTCCCTGTAGATGAGTTTGATGGCAAAGTCACGTATGGCCAACGTAGAACTGGAGGAGGTTAGTGGGTGTGTCTGTGTGTCTGTGAGATGCGGTGTTCTCTCCAGATGGTGTACGTGTATTTCTGCGTGTGTTCTTTTTCCTCGTAAAAAAAAAAAAACTACTTAGCCATTTTATACTTACTCACATTCTCTCTCTCTCTCTCTCTCTCTCTCTCTCTCTCTCTCTCTCTCTCTCTCTCTCTCTCTCTCTCTCTCTCTGTTTGCAGGGGGTCTGTATAAAGGCCATGTGGATGTGCTGGCCCCCACCGTGCAGGAATTGGCCAGCCTGGAGAGAGAAGCACAGACCTCTTTCTTACACCTGGGCTATCTACCCAATCAGCTCTTTAAGGCTTTCTAACACACACACACACATTCAAACACATGTGTGCAATTACCCACCTCATCAGACCTTCAAAGCTCTCCAATACACACGCACGCACACACAAAGTAAAGCTCTCTAACACACATACACACACACACACACAAACAAACACAACTCCTCACCAAGTCAGCTCTTTCAAATGTGTTTCATGGTCACGCATGCAGACAGATAAACACGGTTTCTCTCCTCATCAGCTCTACAAAGCTTTAACATGTAAACACGCACACATACACACACACACACACACACACACACAAACACATTCAAACAACTGGTTTATGCGACGTTCATAACTGACTAATTTATAAATGGAGGTGGTGTCAGACACTAGAATGGCTATTCAGTTGAAAGCTCTTGATGTGGTTTGTTCCTAGGTTTTGTTTGAAGTGATGAAGTGTAGCACTTAATTGCTACAAGCATTTTTTGTTGTTGTTGTTGCTGAGTAAGGAATCCAATCATCTGTGTTGAGATCCTCTGTGAAGATTTTGCCTCATTAAAATGCAAAAAAAAAAACACCTTTTCTGCCTGGCTTTCTTTTGTTTGTATTTGTCCTGCTGATAATACTGTGAAAACAACGTTGTTATGTATTAGTACAGATGAGTTTTTAAATATGTAATTACAATCTTATTACCACGGTATAAGAAACATTGCCGTAGTTCCTCCATGTCAACACTAGGTGTCAGTCTTGTGTCACAGTAAGCCTTGATAGCGATACAGTTGCTTGGCCTGTGGGTAAGGTATGCTTGACAGTCATGTTTTTGTTATCTGGCACTGCTGAAATTCACCATAGTGTGTGTGTGTGTCACAGTGATGAATATTGCATTACACTCTAATCCTTAGACACATTTAATTCTGTAAATGATAATAAACAATTTCCATCGTTAAAGCTTTGATAATTAAAGAGATCTCTGTCTTTAATTATTCCCTCTGAAACACAACAGCTGCAGAAAAAAAAAACAGTCTGTAATTCAGCATCATTCAGTATGCTTACACTGCTATTAGAAAAGACCACACACAATCACACACACACGCCCAAAACATACTCACACACTCCACAGTTCCACGGCGGACAGCTTCATCTCTCCTTCACAGGGTGTTACGTCACTTGTCATGTTGAGGAATATCTCAGTTGTCATCTTGAAGGAAAAATGAAAGTACAGATACAGTTTGTGTGTATGTTTCTCAGGAAATACACATGCGTCACAATCAGTGAAGCTTAGCAAAGGTGAGTATGACTGCTGATGAGGCACAGAAAAGGCAAAAGTTTGAGCAGCATGCCAAAAGTCCATTGTATTCCTACACTCTTACTAGGAGAGTGGGAATTTTATTCCATTTTCCCTCCCGAAGGTTCTTGATTACTACAGGAAGCCTCTTATTTCTGTCTATGTCAGAGACAAGTGCTCAGATTAAACAATAATTCAGAACTGACTTTGCAGCCTTTAAAACATTGAAAGCAAGATGAATTGAAGAAATGTGCTTACACTGTCTGACAACCTCTCTCTCTCTCTCTCAACTCTCAGGCTCTGAGGGTTATGTAACGGCTGTAAGAGTCTGTGTTGGCTGGCAGGCCTGCTTTGGTCCTCTCTCATGAGGAGCGCTCTCTCTCTCTCTCTCTCTCTCTCTCTCTCTCTCTCTCATGAGGAGCACATGGGAGGAGAAAATGGCTTCCAGCTGCAGCAGTGTTTTTCACCCTATTTTTAAATAGAGACCATTGAAGAGCCCCAGTTCTGACCTTACACAGAACAGTCAGCAAATGAAAAAAAATCACTGCTTTTTCATGACTGTGACGACCTCTGACAGAGAGAGTTCTTTTTATAGATATCTAATGAGACTGAGACGTCAGGCTATGACTGAATGAACGCTATTCTTTAACTGACGTGTGAGAGAAATTAAACTTTGTAACGCAGAATGCCATGAAATCTAGAGTTACTCCTGTTAATGATGTAAAATGAGGAAACATAACAGATGTTTCTGAAGGCTTAAAATAAAGAGGAGGGGAAAACTTATCGAAATGTTCGTGGCAGTTGAAGTATTTGATCTGAAGTGGTGATGAGAAAAACCCTACCGGTTTTGAGTTTCTTCGGAAAGAAGGGTGGAGGACGTATTTGTTTCAAACCGCGGCTTCAACGGTCACTTAAACTAAATTAACGCTAAAGGTTTACGAGCACTAGCTCGCGCTTTCACACACGCACACGAGATTTAGAACTCGAGATTCACACTGAGATCAAGACATTCGGTTATTACAATCTCAAAGCGAGTCCACAAAGACGCTCCACTAAAATAAACGATTGTAGATAACCTCAGAACGGGAGCGGCTGCTTTATTAATTTCGTACCTATAAACTAATGGCGTAAAAGCAGCGTGCTAGAAAACTGTTGTGGTATCTCATCTGCTTTGAAAGGCTGATGAAAGTTATGAGTGAAATAAAAGTGACTGAACACACGGAGAATTTCCACCCCTGCATTTTCCTTAGTTTTGCTTCTTTTAGTTCTTTACACTAAAGGCAAACCTTGGGTAAAATTTTTTACATGTGGCTTCAAGCACAATCAGGTCTTTAAAAATGAGTGAGAGTAAAGGTGAGGTAAGTTGAAATGCAGGGAGAATGTTCGAGAATGTTACTAACAGTAAAGTCCTCCTCTCCTGTACACGTCCTCCCAGAACTTCGACAGAGATTTATGCCTGAGTGACAGATATTTGCTTGTCAGAGGGAACAGGAAGTCCCACCTTCGCAGCCCAGGGCATTTCCTCTGCACCTGGCGATGAAGAATGTTGCCGTTGGCAGGTACTAGAGATCAAACAAGTAGGCCTACAGAAAAACGACAAAAATAAATTTCAGCTGATTCAAGTGGGTATAGCTAAAGGAGAGAAAACGAGACAAAGAACACCGCACCTTGGATTCTTAAGACAGGTCTTGGGTTTTTAAGTCAGGGTAATTGGTACGGAAAAGAAAAAGCGGAGTGGATGAACAGAGATAACAAGACAAAAAAGGCTGTTTTATCATTTCTTCGTCTCTTCTTATTCTTTCTGTTCGTCTCTCAAAAAAAGGATTAGAATGGCATTGTTCATAATCACGTTAGGTTTATACATGAACATACCAAAAGAACACCAGAATAATATATTATCTTCTTCATTTGACAGTCTCAAACACTGTCACCATCATCATCATCATCATCATCATCATCGTCGTCGTCGTCATCTCCCTCTCTCTCTCTCTCTCTCTCTCTCTCTCACTTGCTCTCTCTCTCTCTCTCATTAAAAATCATTCAATGAGTTACTGAGGAAAAGACAAAAGACTACCAATTTCTTTCCATTTTCTACGTTCTCCTGCTTGTTCAAAGTATTTGAGAGTGTGTGTGTGTGTGTGTTTGTGTGATGCCAAACAAGTACTGTCTGACACTAGACTTAGCCGCTTGTACGTTTCATACAGTCTTGTGTTGCTCCATATGTCCATCAGTCATGACCTCTAACATGTGTGTGTTAATATTCAACACTGTCCTCAGTAACCTCTCATAGAACATGTGTGTGTTAATATCAACACTGTCCTCAATAACCACTCATACATCAAATCTATTTTTACTCTCCTCGTGTTTTAGTGTCAGTGTGTCAGTGTGTGGCCAGGTCACTGACTCACTGTCTGCTTCAGCCTCACTGCTTTAAACCTGAAAACATACACTGATTGGGAGAGTAAAAAATATCTATCTATCTATCTATCTATCTATCTACCTATCTATCTATCTATCTATCTATCTATCTATCTATCTATCTATCTATCTATCTATCTACCTATCTATCTATCTATCTATCTATCTATCTATCTATCTATCTATCTGTCTGTCTCTCTGTCTGTCTGTCTGTCTGCACATGTATCTATTTGTGTGTATGCATCTAGTTCTGTATTGTATCTGCATATTTATCTGTTCTATCTATTTATGCATATATACTGTACATTATCTCTTCTATCTATTTATACATATATACTGTACGTTGGGTCCCAGAGGGGGGTTGGGATGAAAAAAATGGAAGGCGGAGAAGAAGAGTGGAAGTGAGTGATTGAAGGGAGTGAAAGCTATAATCTAATGGGAATTATAATGATAGGCAAGGTAATGACATGATGGCTGAGTAATGCCCAGCGGTAGCTTATTCTCTCTCTCTCTCTCTCTCTCTCTCTCTCTCTCTCTCTGTGTGTGTGTCTGTCTGTCTCTGAATGTGTGTGTAATGGCAACATGCTCTTTGATGAACACTTTAGACACACTATCAGACCTTTCCCCCCTGAGGCCAAACGAACAGAGAACCTGAATCTGAATGGCAGGGAGTGAGACAATACTAGAGATCCTCTCTTTGATCACACACAGACAAACACAATGCACTGTCGCCTTAACTACAAAACCTAACTCAAGTTCAGTAACACATTAGATTACTGAGACCACGGTAAGATCACGGATGTGAGATAATGAGAAGGTAAGATAGTGAGATCATAAGATATAGATATAAGATATACAGAGTGTCATAGTGTTTTGTTCAATAATGTCTGTGATACAGTGGCCTGGAGCAGCAAAACAAAACTCTACCAAAAAAAATTTAAATAAATAAATAAAAACACAGGATGCCAACGAACTGAGAAAACACAACAAAAAAAGGGAAATACGAAATCGAAGCACAAAATTCAGTAAACACTAAGCATAAAAATTTAACTCAACAAAAGGAATAGCAGAGATTCACCAAGCCACAACATGGCAGCATAAACAAAAATGAAACAGTTCAGAAAATGCAGTTCATCACAGAAGTGCCTCAAGTCACCACTGGACAGTGTAAGAGAACCTGTGTGTAGAATAACTGTGTGTAGGTACAAAAAAAACAACAACAACTGGACTCTCATATTATAGAGAAAACTAGACTTTCTCTTAAGTATAGAGAAAGCTAGACTTTCTCTTGAGTCTACAGCTAGACTCATTTCGTATAAAGCTAGACTTACTTATTGTGCAGGTTAAATTTCACTTTTGGCACTATTTGTTATCATGTGGGCACCTGAGACAACCCAACAAGATTTGGACAGTTTAAAATTCTACCATTTTCTTCCATGTGGTTCATAACAGGGCTATTGTTGTGGTTGAATAGCTGCCCTTTCACCCACATATATACTGCCACCTAGTGGCTGGAGCAACTCTGTTTTGGGTGCCACTGAAAAGCGATGTTCTCAGAAATGTTTCAGTTCTGTTATATTTTTCTCGGTCACTTAGATGCATTTCTCAAAACGCTAACCTCATTCTCAAAACTCTTAAGCGCGACTCCCAAAACGGTAAAAACCTTTCTCAGAACGCTGTGCCACCCATGCAAAAAGAACCTAAAACACTCGAAACGTTGACCGCGTGTGTCAAAACAAACAAAATCAGTCCCAAAATACCACGATTCCATACAGGCACAAAGTGAAACAAAGGAAAAGCCTGATTTCAGTACTGAAAGCAAAACGATACTTAATAAAAAGTGTAATGTTACCACAAGTCACAGTCCAGTAAAAAAACAAAACAAAAAAAAACCCCAAAACAGTCACTCAAAAGCGCTCTTGTCCCCCCCCTGCTCCACACCCCGACCTGCTCCACCACACATGTGGCCTCCCCTTTCCTCCTGCAGGGCCAGGTTTTTACCCTGTCAGACTCCTGTGTCTTACTGCATTCTCATCAACACCGTGTACTTTCACCCTCAGCATCCTATGTGCCCGTGTGAAACTACTCTTACCGTAACAATTTACACTCGTGAGACGGGGGTTGAGAACGCGTGTGTGTTCGTTTGCTTTTCAGTCGTGAGGGGAAATTTACTAGAGAATTGTTTCAGTGGAATCTCACATGTCACACTGGCTTTGTTTTTTAATACAAACGCAGCGCTTGTTGTGCATTGTATTTTGCATTTATGTGATGAACAACTGTGTCACAGTGAGTGAGAATTGTACAGTCTGTTTTGCCTGGCATGTCATAGTCGATGAGAACTGGGTCAACACAATGGTAACGGCTTTTGGTGTTTCGCAACGTGTGCTTCATCATTTGCGTTTTTTTGTGCAAACACAATGAGAAACGAAAAGGTGCCGCGGGGCAACTTGTACTAACGTTGCGAGGTTTTGCGGCGTTGTTTTCAGAACGAGGTTACGCATTCGAGGATTCTGTCTAAGTGAATGAATGAAGGAAGACTGTAACTCTGTATTCTTTACCTTCATATTGTTGTGTTTTTCACTTTTTTGTATACTCTGAGATTTTGTCATCTGTCATTGTGGTCTCTGAATGTTTGCTTGCCTTTCTTTTTGTTTTGTGTCATTTGCGGTCAAGACTTCAGACATGCTGTATTCAAGTCAATGTGTGTGTACTCCTGCGCTAGTTTGACAACCGCCGCTGTTCCTCCTCAGACGTTACGAGCAACAATAGTTTCTCTCCTTTGGCTTTGGAGTCGTGTTTACAGAGAAACGGTGAGATCACATTGACATTGTTCTGTCAGCCGTGGCGGTAATTCCTGTCAGGTTAGCTTGACCAGGCTGAGGAAACCTTAGATAACAACATAACC
The DNA here is from genome assembly GCF_902362185.1 of Chanos chanos. Classification (NCBI taxonomy): domain Eukaryota; kingdom Metazoa; phylum Chordata; class Actinopteri; order Gonorynchiformes; family Chanidae; genus Chanos; species Chanos chanos. Next base: position 5,722,131 of record NC_044498.1, read on the forward strand.
CAACCAAACCACTCAAAGACAATGCTGAAAGAAAGACAGCGGGAATGAGTGAGTGAGTGAGTGAGTGAGTGAGTCATTGAGTCAGCGTATGAGAGAGTGGGTGAGTGAATAAGAGAGTGAATTGGTGAGTCAATTAGTGAGTCAGTGTACAACAGAATGAGAGAGTGAATAAGTGAGTGAGTTTGTGAGTGAATTAGTGAGTGAGAGAGGGAATGAGAAAGTCAGTGAGTAAGTAAGAGAGCGAGTGAACGGGTGAGTGAATCCAGAGTAGATATATGTGCTCTATTGTGGACCCCCCCCCCCCCCCCCCTTTCACTTTGTGTGCTTTACCTTCACTGAATGTCATCATGCTGAGGATGTGGGTATGAACATTACAGTTGAATGAACATCATTGTTAAAAAATAATAATAATAATAAAAAAAAAAATAAAGTGTGTATATTTGTAATTTACAGGCAACATCACCCAGGCAGCGGAGAGAGACGGACAGATGAGGAAGTGAGTTGAGGACAGGAGGAAGAGGAGGAAAAAAAAAAAAAAAGCGATGAGGGAGTGTGCTTGTAAATCCTCAAGCACTTAACTGTGCCCACATTAAACGCAGTCATCTGAATTTAGCTCCTCTCTCTCTCTCTCTCTCTCTCTGTGCCAGTTTCTATGCCCAGTAGTGATATTCTCATTTGTACTTTGATCTCCGGCCAAAAATGCACAGAGCGTACACCAGGGAGAGGAGAAGACAAGGAAAGGAGGACGGAGGGAGGGATCGAGGGAGGGCATGGAGGAGGGGAAGGGAGTGTTTCATTTACTGTAAGTCTTTAAACTTTCGTGCCCTTTGGGAACACGTACATACCCCAGCACGAAGCAGGAGCGCCGACAATCCAACAGAGACCTACCTGCCGACAAGTTAAGTGAATCTAATTGTAGGCGTTGCCCACACACACACACACACACACACACACACACACACACACACACACTAATACATATGTATATATGATCTGGCCAAGCAGCACACTGACTCTGAAACACAAGGAGAATAAAAATAGATGTACTGTATACATCTATATCACATACATACTGTGGCAACGGCCATCAGTGAAAACACTCGATTACATACTCACATTGTCTGCCTGAATAGTCGGCGCACACTGACGACCTGACAATTGTTTTGGAGTTTTTGGATATTTGACTTAGCTTATTTGTTGCCTTTGAACGAATGTGAACATCTATATTGTTTGGAACAAGGTGAATGACCTTGTAGCCTTTAGCCCTGGAGGTGATTCACTCATTCACACCACCTGTCACACGAAAATGTAAAAAATAAACAAAAACAAAAGCAAAACAAAAAAAAAAGAAAAAGAAAAAGAGAAGAAAACCAAACCAAAAATGCTGAAATAGCATTCTGTTACCTTGGTCTTCCACCTCATTACTCTCTGTCTGCAAGAGGGTGACCCTAAACTCAGCTTAAACTTTAACCTCTCTCTAAGACCCCTTTTTCTGGGCGACCTCTGCCAAGCACTGCGACTGACCCGCTAGAGACGGCTCAAACTCATCAGTTTAACCTTCTGTCCATTTCTGCTCCCATTTGTCTAATTCCTACACTCATCCGTCTATCTCCCTGTCCATTCTCAAAGGCCAAGGCTCATCCATCTGTCTTTGAATTGACCCTCCCTTTACAGCATCACTCGCTCCTGAAATCTTCTACCCGGTCATCCATTCACTCACTCACTCACTCTCTCTCTCTCTCTCTCTCTCTCTCTCTCTCTCTCATCCAGTTTCTTTTCTCCTTTCTCTAACTCACGCCTATTTTTCTAGGTTCCTTCCACATTCACTCAGTCACTATTAAACAACTCAGGCTTTTCATATTTGTAGTATTTTTAATATTGGTTACATTTTTAATTAATATTAGTGCAACGCATTAAAGGCAGCTCTGGACTAGAGGTTAGAGAACCGGGCTTGTGGCTGAAGAGTTGCCGGTTCAAAGCCTGGGACTGACAAATTCACTGTTAATGGAATGCGCATGCGCATGCGCAGTCATTGGGATTCTCATGCTGCTCCCTGCCAAACTCAGCTTAATAACATAATGTCAACGTAATGCTTTTCAGTTCAGTTAACAGATTCACAAATACATGAATGAATAGATATTCTAATCGGCTCTTAGCTGTGTTTTATCCTGTGACCCTGTTGTTAAACATACTGGCATGTCGCACAAATACACTCCATGTGTAGTTAGCCGTTAAGCTGTTATGGCTAATTTCAGGTAATTAGCTGTAACAGATTCAATTTCTTTAGTTTAAAGAAGTCTGCAACAGAATTTTAATACTTTCTACTCACCGGTCAATGTATGTGTGGGTGGGTGTGTGTGTGTCAGGCTGTCTAACCAAGCAACTCTTGTCACAGTATGCACACACACACTGAACCACCAACATACACACACACACACACACACACGCACACACACACACACACGCATGTCTTTGACAACTCAATAACCGAGGTCCAGTTTCAGCCGTAACCTATCTGAACAGCTGCTGATGTGAGTATACGGTGGGCTGACTGGCGCCAAACTGAGAGCAGCTATGTCTGGAACCAGCATCCTGTCTCTCATTAAGCACCTTGGCTAGCCCAATGCGACAGCCTCTATCCCTCACTCACTCACTGCTAGCCGCTAACGCTAACCCCACAGGGACTCCGCTAATGTGTCCACTCAACCTGTGGAGGGGTGAGACGGGGGGGAGGGGGGTTGGGGGGGGGGGGGGGATGGGCACAAATCACTCTGACACGGAGAAACATCTTTTGTTTCTGCTCTGATTTCTCTTCTGTACTCACAGCAAATCTAATTTCTCTCACACTTCCTGTCTCTGTTTCTGTCTCTGTCTCCATCTCTGTCTGTCTGTCTCCCTCTCTCTCTCTCTCTTTCTTTTTTTTTTTTAAACGGT
>NC_044498.1:5732564-5735064 GCF_902362185.1 Chanos chanos
ACACACCTCACACTCACACACAAACGCCGGCTCTCAACACACCTCACACTCACACAAACGGCGGCTCTCAACATACCTCACACTCACACAAACGCCAGCCCTCCTCCTCCGTCTGACTCACACACACGGATAAAGCCAAGGGGGAAAAAATAAGGTGAGGATTTATGGGAACTCATATGTTAAAAAAAAAAAAACATTAACAACATCGTGTCTCTCTCTACCTGTCTTTGTCTCTCCCTGTCTCTGTCTCTCCCTGTCTCCGTCTCTGGCGCGCGCACACACACACACACACACACACACACACACAAACGGATAAATGCAAACACACACTTTGCGGCAAAGGATGCTTCTCTTCCTCTTCTCTCACTCTCCTCTAGGGAGTCTAGTCCACTTACGTATTTTAATGAGTTCGGAAGTGAGGGAGAGCCTGCAAACACACACACACACACACACACACACACACACACACACACACACACACACACACACACACTTCCTCACTAACAGTCACAGTCATACACACACACACACACAACCTACCCTCCAGGCAGAGCAGTAAGATGATGTACAGCAGTGGTTCAGTGTCAGGGTGTTGTCAGTTTGCTCTCACTCACACAACTGTGGACCAAAGGCAGAACTGGTGTTCAAGTGTGCCAGACCACAGTGTTGAGCTGGAATATTTCACCTGGAAAAGTTTGGGGTTGTGTCTGAAGTCGTTTGATGTTGAAACTGAGAAAAAAAAAAGTCTCATAATTAGATTTTTAAGTACTTCTTCACTTTGGAGAATTTCGGCAGAAAACAGGATAAATTAACATAAATTAACTGCCGGGTTATGTTTATTTAGTTTTGCTTATTTTAGGGAATACCTACCTGTTTTCTGAATCTCATCAAGACCCCCCCCCCCCCTTAGAAGGAAATAATTCAAACATGTAAACCCGTACAAACACAGAAACACACACACATACACATTGCCATGTGCAGACACACACACACACACACACTTACGTGCATGCATGCACACACACACACACACACACACACACACACACACACACACAAACACAAACACAAACACAAACACAAACACAAGCTCTCACTGTAGATAAATAGATAATAAAAAGCACTGGGGGGTTTCTGTGAAGTAAAAAGTGAAAAAGCCTCTCAGGGTTTAACCCCTGCTCAATAAACACAGCCATAAACCTGCCAAGGTCAGCACACACACACACACACACACACACACACACACACAAACACACACACACAAACACACATAAACACCCACACACTCTCACACACTCACACACACACACACACACACACACAAGTTTGTACTGACTGACTCCCATTATTCTGTAACTAAAGAATACTAATCTCTAACCCCAACCCTAACCCTAACCCTAACCTTAACCTTAACCTTAACCTTAACCAAAGAAACGCTTTCACATTTTTTGTTTTATCAGTAACAACAATATAGTTTAGAAAAACATTGTTCTCCTAGAAGGGACCAGCATTTTAGCCCTCCTTTTTTTTCAGATTATGCTATCTTACTGAGGACATACTGGTCCCCAGAAAGAGAGCAATACATAGTGCGTGCACACACACGCGCGTGCGCGCACACACACACACAGACACATAAATACACACGTATACTTACAAACAAACATACACGTGTGCGCACACACACATGCACCCTCTTTTACTATGGTATAAATAAATGAATGTGTGTGTGTGATAGAGGACATGTCTACATGTTAAAAGAAGATGTGTTTAACTAATATGCCATCTCATGAGCTGTACATGCAGAATAGAGCAGTACTGTCGCCATGGAGATCCGTTCAAATCCACATAAAAGACTTGCTAACAGTCTGATAATAGCCTTTTACACTCTCGCTCTTTCTCTCTCTCCCTTTCTCTCTCTCTCTCTCTCTCTCTCTCTCTCTCTCACACACACACATACACACACACACACACACACACACACACACACACACTTCACACAAACACTCTCTCTCTTTTTTTTTTCTTTTTGCTCCTCACCATTTCCCTTCATAATAACAGTCGTGACAGAGTTTGGTGAATTTAGCTGTCTGGGGTAAGCTCTCCTGTCACACCACTTCCCAAAGCTTCCATTTCTCCCATTATAATCTGCTCTGCCCAGTCCCAGCTGGAGCGGAGCAGGAATCACAAGTCAAATAAATCAGAGCTCAGAGTGTCTAAACAGCCAGACACTTCAAAATGAAAAGGTGAGAGGTGGGAGACGACCTCATTTCCTGTGTGTATTCTAAGGCTTTTCCGAAAGGGGGGATTTGGAGGGGGGGGCAGGGTCGATCGGAGCTCATCCTCTCTTCCTTGATCTCGTTCCCATCCTCAATCCCATTTCCCAAAGGAATTCTGCCAATCAACATTCCTGGGAAGGGGGATGCCAATGCCTGGGAGGTAAGAGAAGGTGGATTACGGAGACGAAGCCAAGCTCAGATTACGTATTCAGAAAATCTGGGAA
>NC_044498.1:5762564-5770064 GCF_902362185.1 Chanos chanos
CTGGAATTGTCGAAGGCGCACTTGTGACGCGTGTACACACTGCGTCCACAAGGCGGCATGGTTGACCCAATTCCAGCTCTTTGATTTCATTCGACGTTTACCTCACTGACCCAAACAATGAGGAGAGAGCGGCTGACTCCCACACGCTGTTTTTGTCCGGTGCATCGGACAATGCTGCCCGCTCTTATTCGTCTTTGTTTCAGTTCGTCTGTTTTGAGTGTACGCTTAATCTACTCTACAACAACTGGCTGCGTGATTTTATAAAGGTTTCATGTTGCTGAAATGGTTTTCTGACCATAATTTAAAGCGATTCATGCCGTTCAACGCCCACCTTTAGGACAAAGGCGAGAAACTAACGAATGAAGTTCACAGATATTCTATAGGCTACACACACACACAAAAAGATGAGATGAAAACGAAAATCAGGCTCGTTCAACTCAAATATATACAAATTACTGGTTGGAACAGTACAATATGAGATTGGAAAAAAACGCCCAGCCTCAACACAATCCGTGTGTCTGACTTGACCCGCCCACTCAGTGGGCGGAGACTCCAACTGCAAAGCGCACGGAGGGGATTTGAGAGAATAATTCTAGGTAGCCCATCATACACACGCTCAGTACCCGCTCAGCAGCCGCGGCAGTAGATGTACGGTTCAAAAAGAGAGTCTAGTGACTGCGAGACAGACGGGACAAGACAGTTTTCTCTACTACAGACATTACTTGGTAAGACTCTTCCCTCTCTTCCCATTTGCAGCAAATGGCATTCAGCGGCGACACAGACTTTTATGTTGCATTTTGTTTTCCACATAGCACTTATTTCATTGATAATGAGTTACTCTATTGTTACACGCATTTTTTTTTGAATACCACATTACCTGCGTTAATTAGAATGAGTTATAAATCACAGATGGACTTAAGGATTCATGGAGTGACATTAAGACGCTTTATACATCTTGGTAACTCATATCATTATAATTCTAGTGAGTGATGACATAAACCTTTACTCTGAGTCTCTATCCCACAGGAATCATGAAGCCACTTTAAACAGTGTCTTTAACTGTCAGCGAGCCAAAAGTTATTAAGTCAAACATTAAATAACCACATGTGCACTACGTTATTTTCGCTTAAAAATAAATAGACGACAACAAAAGAAAAAACTCCTTTGAATAAATCGTAGCATTTTTTTTATCAACAGCATTGGAAAAAAAAAAAAGGTTTTAATTATCACGGCTGTCTTGACCGATTTTTTTTCACCCCTCGCTTTCTGCAGTTTGTTCCGTTCACGGAAAGAATGCCAGCGATATTAAGTAAAAACTTCGATTTGGAGTTCGACTCCTTACAACCGTGCTTCTACCCGGACGAGGATGACTTCTACCTCGGTGGGCCAGACGCTGCACCGCCGGGCGAGGACATCTGGAAGAAATTCGAGTTACTCCCCACTCCTCCTCTGTCTCCGAGTCGGGCTGCGCTACCAGGGGACGCGGGGGACATCGCTGAGGGAGCCGGAGACTGTTCGCCCATGGGTTTTGGATTAACAGACCCACTAGACTGGGCTTCCGAGCTCCTACTGCTACCTGAGGATGACATTTGGGGCGCGTCGGATGGTGACCTCTTTGGCTCCGCTTTGGATACGACAGATAATTCCATCATTATTCAGGATTGCATGTGGAGCGGGTTTTCCGCACGGGAGAAGCTGGAACGGGTGGTGAACGAGAAACTCGGGAAAGCCATCTCCTCCGTGACCGGTGCTGGAGTCAGTAAAAGCACGACCGTCAAGGTCACAGAACTCAACCGTTCCATATCTGAGTGCGTGGACCCAACCGTAGTTTTCCCGTTCCCAGTCAACAAGAGAAAATGCAGCAGCGATGACCAAAGCATGAACCAACTGAGAACCTTGCCCTCGCCCTCTGTCAACAGAGGGGCTGACAACACTCCCAGCGACTCTGGTAAGACACACAGACAGTTGAAACTTTACCTATGGTGAACAATCAAGAATTTTTCTTACCCACAATTTTTTAGACGAGTTTGTCGATATAGAAAGAGGTGGAAATGTTTTTTTTTTTAATGTTACATGTCTACAAAAAGCCCTCTTTTGCATTTTTCCACAAATTTCTTTTTAACAGCATTATCAGCGTTTTCAGCATTACTACAAAACCGCAAAGCAATCGAACAGCTGTAATAATAATAATAGTAATAATAATAATAATAGTAATAATAATAATTGTAACAATCAAATACCATGTCTGTCAGTGATATAGTTTGGCCTACTTAACAAGTTATTGGGGTAATTGTTGCCGATCATATGACAGACCCAGAATCGGATTAGTGTGTGACATTCCAGAGTATCCGACACACAAACACACACACACACACACAATAGTAGCAGTGGGCGGTGATTGGGGACCCGATTTATGTAATATCTCGGCCGGGTACCCAGTAGGTGGCAGTAAAATGTGATATTATGTGTTATCAAATCGAACTTACACCCAGCTGGCAAAGCGCATTCAGCCTAAGAATTCAAACAAGGTGGTATGATGAGAGACTCCGATAAACACATGCCATATACGTCAGGAAAGCATAAGTCCTAAATAGAAGTTTCGTGCTATTTGGTCAAGCATGTGGAAAATGTATTTGTTATATTCGTCGTGAATTTTGCTAGTATCTTTCCCATGTAATAGGAGAGTTAAAAGGTGAAATTTCGCACAGAAGGTTATACGTACTTATCGCAGAAAGTGATGAAGTTAAAAAAGATCATTTGGGGTTTCTGTCACAACCAACCCTACGGCCATTGTTTATTATTCTCCTCAGTATAGCCTTTCTTTGAGCTCGCGAAGCAGGCTGTGTGCCACTGCAGCCGACTCACGTGTGCGGGTGTGTAAAGGGGGGCGGGGTTCACTTAAGGGAACCCCAAAAATTTGCAGCCCCCCTCTTACACTGAATGAGGCGCCTGTTTCCTTTCGTTACAAAGGTTTTATTTCATATGCAAATCGAGAACAGAGTCGCACGTGAGTGATAGAAAAAGACATGGCACCGGGTACGGTAATGGTGGTGGAAAAAGTCCGTGTCTGTAAATGTGTGCGTAAGAGCGTGCGCGCGCGAGTTTTGCAACAGTAGAGGGATCCCGAGCCTGGCAGTGGGCCGGGCTTGGCAGGCGGTGTGTCTATCTCAAAGGAGAATGGAATATTTTGAGAAGGAAAAAGGACGAAGAAAAACCGTGGACCGGCCGCCCTTTTTACTAGGTGATGGCTTTTAACAATCGCTGCCTTCCTCCAGCTGTCTGTCTGGCGCGGCTCCAACGCATTGGTTTAAGACGCGATCAGATTACTGCTGCTCCACCAAAGCCTGCGAATAATGCCCTCGCGATTACAACAGTCTTTTGGCTCTCCTCAGAGAATGTCCCCTTTTTGTTGTTTATGTCTTATTATTTTTATAAGAACATAAACATAATGTAAAGCCGAAGAATGGAAACACACACACACACACACACACACACACACACCACCCAGCTTCTGTGGACTGTTGTCCTGTTTCTCCCCACCACACAGACAGTTTCCTGTGGTGCCCATGTTTGAAGAGTACAGCTGTGGTATCTAGTAAATGCCAAACTGTCTTCATGTGTGGCATTGGTGATAATGATACCCATTATCTCTGAAACATGCCTCAAAGGCATTAGCTTGCCATTTTGACTAAACTTGAAAAGAGTCACGTTTTCTCAAGGTGGAGACCAAGTAATAGTTAAAAAAAAAAAACTAGAGTAGAAGAAAGACCCACACCACACACATACACACATAGTCAAAAAACATTATGTAAACACACTTTTTTTGGAGGAGCTCTGGTGTTAAGAAAAGTGTTCAGATGAAAAAGATAAGACAGACAGGATGTGTTCTGTCTGGATAAACTTCGCTTCACCCCTTGAACGTGACAGAGCATGTTAGGACAGATTAATCGAGGAGACTGACAGCAAGTGTCTTCCCACGAAAATGTCACCCAGCAACCTCCTCGTCTTACATACCCACACACGCTCTAGTCTGCAAACACCTGACACCTGTGAGCAACACATGCTAAATGCAGAGACAATGGTCTGCCAGTCACACTCCCCAACCCCTCTACAAACACACACACACACACACGCACACACACATAGCTGGCACTGAAGAGCTTTTAACTGAAATTTCCATTTTCTGTTTTTCTTTTCTTTTCTCCCAGATGAGGATGGTGAAGATGATGATGAAGAGGAGGAGGAAGATGAGGAAGAAGAAGAAGAAGAAGAGGAAGAAGACGAGGAGATTGACGTCGTCACTGTGGAAAAGAGACGTTCGACCACCAGCAGGACACCCAGTGGCGGCCCGTCTGGAAACGGGTCGTCCACCTCAGGCAGGACAAGCTCAGGGGTGAGCAGAGCTCCACAAGAGCTGATCCTCAAGAGAACAGCAGCAACCTCCATTCACCAGCAACAGCACAACTATGCAGCCCCTTCCCCTTACTACGACCACCAGGATGTCCCCAGCGGCCCCCCCAGCAAGAAACACAGACCCGACAGCAGTAACGGTGGCGGGTCGTCCCGCGGAGCCGCTGGCGGGCGGGGTCAGGTCTCCTCCCCCACCTCACCCTCGGCCGCCGCGACCTCGACCTCCTCCGGCGCCGTGGCGACCCAAAGGCCCAGGAGAAACGACGGCGGCAGCCCGCGAGGGTCCGACTCTGAGGACAGCGAACGTCGGCGAAACCACAACATCCTGGAGAGGCAGAGACGCAACGACCTGCGTTCCAGCTTCCTGACTTTACGCGACCAGGTGCCCGAGCTCGCCCGGAACGACAAAGCCGCCAAGGTGGTGATCCTGAAGAAGGCCACGGAGTACATCAGCTCTCTGGAGAAGCACGAGCTGCGACTGCAGGAGGAAAAAGACCGACTGCACGCCCGGAAACAACAGCTCATGCGTCGGCTGGAACAGGCCAGAACTCGCTAACCCGCTAACGGCCCAAAACGTTCAAAATTTTTTAAAAAGAAAAAGAAACTGTCTCCTAGGACATTCACTGCCGCCACTTTCTTTGCACATTGGTTTTTTTTGTTTGTTTGTTTGTTTGTTTTTGGTTTTGGTTTTTTTTTTTTTTTTGACGTCAAGAATGTTTAGGGTTTTACTTTGTCGCTCCGGGTCACACTGAGGAACAATTAAAAAAAAAAAAAAGGATGGTGGAGATGGAGAAATAGAGGCTTGTATAAAAGGCTTCCCTTTTTCCTACTCCTTCGTGGTTTGACCTGTTTTTCGCTTCCCTTCCTCTTTTGCTTTGTACTCAGAGATGTACCCTTTCTCTCAGACGCTTGGCTTACACCGAAATGACGTTCTAGACGGACAGAGTACGGTCCCTGACAGAGCGTCGAATGGACACGTTCTGCCTTCGCTCTCTCTCTCTCTCTCTCTCTCTCTCACTGCAAAAAGACACTAAAAAACCCAAGACGTGTCCTTCAACGCTGTCTCAAGCCACCTTTTCTCTCTGGTGCTGAATCTCATGGACTGACCTCTGACCTCTGTGCACCTTGATGTCAGACACTTTTGTAAATATATGGGGAAAAAAAAACATACACTCAGATCTGCCTTGTTTTTTGTATACAATAATGTCTTTGGGGTTTTTTTTAAAATGAAAATGTCAAAAAAGCTGCCAATAACTGTACTGGAAGTTTATATACCTTCAACAAGTACTGTAAGACCTCAATTTTTGAGGAAGTTTGTATTATAACAATATATAATTTTGTTGTTTTGTCGTTTTTATTTTCTTATTATTATCATCAGTCTTCGTTATGACGTTACGTACTAATTTCTACATCTCTATGCTTTAGTGTGCTTCTGATACATACTAAATTTGATACTTATATTTTCGTATGAAAATGAGTTCTGAGTAGATATCTCTTTATCTTGTTTTTAATTCTCTTTTCTCATGTTAAATCTTTTTTTTTTTGTACAGAAATTCATTCTATCTTTTCATCTACTGGGCTCCTTCTTCCTCCTTGTCCTTCTGTTTATATATTTGTAACTATTGGGTGTATAAAACATGGGTCAGTGGAAAAAAAATGTTTTGTTTTTTTTTCTCATTCTCTAAAATGTACATTTGGTTTTTTTGTTTGTTTGTTTTTTTTTAGTGCTGCAACTCCTAGCACTTTGAAATACCTCATTTGTAAGAATAAATAGACCTTGAAAACAACAACAACAAAAAAAGTCATTGTTTTGAAGTGAGTCATCGTATTTGGTCAGAATGAATTGTCTCCCCTTTCTTTAAAGTGTTCAGCACACAAAAGTCTTGAGGGATGAGGTAGCAGGAGGAAAAAAAAAAAAACATTTCACAGATTTTTCAAACCCTTATTGTGGGTGGAGCAGTGACAGGTTAAGCATGTACAGTGGGGGGGGGGGGGCACTTCTAGTAGCTTCTTCTAAACCATACAGACAAGCTATAAAACCCTGAGTTACAGAGAGAGAGAGAGAGAGAGAGAGACGTGCGAGGCCACAATAAGACAGATATGATTTTTCTTGTACCCTGCCACACTCTTAACATGTTGATTTAAACGTTTGCATGTCTTAGCAGTCAATCAACACGTCATCTGAATCCTCAGAACACAATGGTAATCTGACAGGGCCAGCTAAGACTGAAAAAAGCCACGGTGTAAAATCGGAGAGAGGGAGAGAGAGAGAGAGAAAGAGAAACTCCCTCCTTAGTGGGCCCCCATATCTCTTTTTCTCTTTCTCTAACCGACTCTTTGTCTGTGTCCTGTTGTTGTTGTTTCAGTTAGTTTTAATCTCTTTCCCCCATACTTGTTTGTCCCCCTAGTTCATATTCATCTCACAAATCTCTCTCTCTCTCTCTCTCTCTCTCTCTCTGTAACCTCACTATCCATTCTCCACTCCATCCATCTATTCTGCTCTTACTGACAAAGGAATACGCATGTCCTTCTCCCTACTCACCCACACACTCACGTACACCCACTCACACACCTACACACACACACACACACACACACAGGCTGGATATGGGAGCGTGCAGGGCACACACAGACGCACAGCCTCACAGCTTCTTACCTCATTGTTCTGCACGTTACCATGGAAACTGGAGCAGCTGCAGCGTGGCAGATTTTGAGTGTGAGGTGGTTTTATTTTATGTGAGAGTGTGTGTGTATATCCGTGTGTGTGTATGTGTGGATAGAGAGAGAGAGAGAGAGAGAGAGAGAAAGAGAAGGGCATTCTGTCTTTTGTGCAGAGGGTGTTCTGACCTCTGAATCCAATATCTCGCTGCATCAGGGAGTTGGGTTTTGTTTACTAACTTGCCAGCCACATGGCCTCTCTCTCTCTCTCTCTCTCTCTCTCTCTCCATGGGCCAAAAATGTGCCACCTTGAGTGACTTACGGGGATTACAGGGCCAGGCCGGGGGGGGGGGGGGGCACAGAATGAAATCTGTCGCCTGGTGCACAGAGAGGACAAGAAAAGAGAATTAAAGAAAGAAAGAAAGAAAGAAA
>NC_044498.1:5775064-5782564 GCF_902362185.1 Chanos chanos
AGTTTCAGGACATTCTGTGAATTTTCTCCGATGGGAAAAAAGTGGGCCTATAAAAGTCTACATGGTGAACATCTACAACTATAACGCCGGCTATAACTTTGACTTCTGTCTTTCGTAATATGTGTTTGTATCTTTGATGTACAACTGACATACCAGGTCAGTCTTGTTTAAAAAAAAAAAAGAAAAGAAAAAAACAAGGGGATTTTGACAGAAAAAACTCTTTTCTCCAGTTGTCGTAGTTACCACGCTAGCCAGGTTTTTGCACGGCAACAGCACAGTGACATCACAGTCCATTTGAACAGCAGCCCAAGCTTATTTCCCATTATTTATTCTTTAAAAACCCACCTGAGATACTGCAACATTTCCAAAAAGGCCAAATCTGCTGATCACACACAGCTGGGCAGGTCTGTCTGGATGATTGGCGCACACTTTTTCTTAGTGTACCCCTTTGTGATTGGTCAGTTCCATTTAAGGCTGATATCAGCTACATTATTTTTGTCACCCTCTGGATTTTAGCTCTATGAATGGCTGTAAGAAACCTATTCAGAGCTCTACAAATGCTCTCAGCTACATACTCTATGCCCCTATTCCTGCAAATGTTTGAAGCTGATCATTTGAAGGACAAAACCACAAAAAAAAAAAAAAAATTGCCCGTCATAACAGCCTCAACAATAATAAAGGTGAAAAGTGTGGAGCATTACATGTCTGGCTTCCAAACAGCCGCGGTCTACCCGGTTAATGCTATAGCAGAGTAAACCTATCTCTTTTTTTTAGCTCTGTCAATGGATTGCACTGATTAAATGACTCCACTCAGAGACCATACTGTTGCTATACGGAGCAGAGGAGTGTATGTGGGTCAGATGCTTGGCTTGTCTACACATCTGATGGATCACGGCACAATCTAATCATGAATGTCATGGCAAAATCTAATCATCAACGTCTGGTGTCCTGACTCAACATATGCTAATGTTCGACGGTGACTCCAAGACTTTGTTACGCATATGCATATGTCACGATGTCTCTTTCTCTCACACACGTACATGCACACACACACACACACACACACACACACACACACACCCCAGTTCAAGACAATTCTATTGATTACACCCCATTATCTGTCTTTTTCGCTTTCTCACTCTTACTTACTCATTCACTCGCACAAACACACACACACACACACACACACTCACACACACACACACACACACTCAGAGGTCAATGCTAAGGTTACACCTTCACAGTTCACTCCAGCCTGTAACACAGAAATCTAGAGTACTACAGACAATACATCAATTATGTATGCTAATTTAACAAATTAGTCTTTCCAGTGATAATTATTTTTTTCTTTTCTGAAGAGTGTAAATAAATTAGCATACTTGATAAGAGGCTTATACCCATCACAGTTCTGCTCTCACAGCTGTTGAGTTTGACAGAGCCTTTGTTGGTATATGCCATCAGATGTTAATCGAGTCAAAGTGACCCTTTTTCTGCTGGTATTTGCATATTTCCCAGCAGTCAGAAAAGACAGATGAATCAGGAGTGAGGTTAATTGCGGTGGAATTACATTCATGCGAATAATTACTTTGTCTGTCGACAGAATAATGAAATGCATACGTCATAGAGTTTGCTCGAGTTTGGCGAGGGACGGGTTTTAAGACGGCCCCAAAGCGTGTGTCGGACCAGAACATCCATCACCGGGAGGCGTCAAGGTCGAGGGAGCGAAGAACTTATTGGGTCTACATTGGTCCTGTCAGCTTTCGATTGCAATTCAACACAAAATCAGTCACTGTCACTGTTCAGAACCAACCGAGAGAACACATCTACATCAGCTGGATCTCCCACTTAATTTAATTGCACAAAATGTATTGTTAGATTTTGTAGCATATACTTCAAATGTATTCACCAGTTCAAATACTACTCCGCCCCCAACCCCCACCCCCCTCCCCCCAATCCTACCCCATGCACCCCACTCCCTTCTGTCTCTTGTGTGAGTTATGTGCATGTAATTGATAGAGTGGTTAGATTGTTTCTGCATTCAGCGACACATGCTGGAGACTTGTGTCAGGCCCCACTGCCAAAGCCTGCATTAGAGCAGGAGATTACAACAGCAACAGTGGCCTGTACATGCAAACGCACAGTAAATCTCCATGCAGAAACCGTGTATATGTACAAACCACTACAGCACTTTCATAGTCTGTTGCATTTTAATATTCATTTATTCGCTTGAGACATGGATCCATTTGGATCACAGACACATTTGGAATGGAGAGTGACAAAAAAAAAAGAATATAGTTTGGCAGCTCTTATGAGAAATCTTATGCTCAATGGACATTGGCAGAAAGGATCTGTAAAAAAGGTCTTTTGAATTCTCAACATTCTCTCTCTCTCTCTCTCTGTCTCTCTCTCTCTCCCGTGAGAATGAGTAATGGATTTCCAGTCAGTCAGATGAAGGGTACCCTGCTCATTATGGACGAGAGAGAGAGAGAGAGAGAGAAAAAAAGAGGAGGCTACAGGTTAAACTTCTGGCAGTTTCTCAGACTTGATGATGAGGAGATGACAGAGACCAGAGAAATCCATGTTCAGAGACACACAGACGGCCAAGTGAGCAGCTTTTACAGAACAGACCCTGCGGTCTCTGTGGGACCATCAGCCAATACAACCATCCAAATGGTTCCGCGTTTGTCGTGGTTGTCTGGTTTCAACTCAACCTGATTTACACACAGACACAGACACAGACACACACGCAGACACACACACACATGTCCATGACTTGAAAAAACAGTTTTGAACTGAGATGATCACACACAGCTACACACACACACACACACACACACACATCTATGACCTGAAAAAGCACTTTTGAATTGGACTGATCACACACACACACACACACACACACACAAGAAAGCTATGGTGGTGAGATGCTCATTTGGACAGAGACAGTCATGTTGGTGATGAGACAGCCCTTGCCGAAATGATTCCATCTTACATATACATCTCCTCCAATTTCCCAGATAACATTCTGACATACACAGGTCCAGGACCAGAAGAAGACTGTTAGATTTGAGCTCCATAGACTGAAGTTCGATAAGAACCAGGGTTCATTTATTTTGGATTAGGCAGGGCAAGTGACTCGCTCTTCTTCACCTCTTGGGCTCTCCTGAAGTCCTCACAGAGAAAGACGAGCAAACTTTTTTTTTTTTTTTTACAGGAAGCGGATCAATGTATTTGAACCGACAATTGTCATCTTTGGATTGACTGCAGGTGTATTGTGTTGGAAACACAGAAGCGGAGGCGGCTAAAAAAAAAAGAAAAGAGAGAGAGAAACTCAACACTCTGCATGCACAATGCAACACACGAGCTTCAAAAACGCAAAGGTTCAGAAACTGGACACCAAGGCTCAGAACCGTCAAAAGAAAGACCTCGAACATTCTCCAACTCATCATTTAAGACTACAGACATCAAAGCTTCGTCATCCAACACAATGGTCCACAACAGCTTGGCCTTCAAAGGAACAGCAAAAGTTTTTCTTTTTTTTTTTTTTTTTTTTTACTCCGTCCATACCTCTTTCCCTTCAAACAATAAGCTTGTAAACGACAAAAGGCCCCTGAAATATAAAGGAGGTTATGGGGAAGCTCGTTCTTCACCTGCTGGGAGTAATACAATAACTTAACGACCGTGCTCTTCATTATGGGTACCACTCAGGAGAAAAGAGACCACACGCTTTCAAACCTTTAGATCTCAGGCTCCAGCCATCTTCTGCTCTGAAATGACCCCTCCCCTTTTTACTGTCTTCCCCCTGCAGGTCAGTGCCTCGGAGCTGATAGCGAAAAGGTGGAGGAAATTAAAATATACTACGAGTGTTTTGGAGAAACATAAGGAAACACGTCCAAACTGTGCCCACACGACGGTTCAAGCGCAAAAGAGAGAATTTTGAGAGTGCAGGTGAGATCTTAGGTGTGAGGAGAGTGTGATAGAGGGAGAAAAAGAGAAGAGAAGAAAAGATGGAATTGATGGACAGGTTAAATGCGGAGGGGGTCCAGGTGTGCTATGGGACAAGTGATTCTCAGGTAAAGTGAGAAGGTGAGAGCTGCAGGTCGTACACACACACACACACACACACACACACATGCGCGCACACACACACACACACACACACACACACACACACACACACATGTGCGCACACACACACACACACACACACACACACCCATACATACACACACACACACACACATACATACTTATAAACACGCTCATACACACCCACACACACACACACACACACATCTATACATAAACAGTGATACATGGTTGTGACTTTTATTAAATAAAACTTTTGACCACACGTTTTATATCCTGTGTCTGTAAGATACATGTAAGTATTTGAAATGTCACAGTGTCTGTCCTTACATAATAACATTCCATCATCAACTCTGTGTTCTCCATGACTTTTGTTCTTCTTTTATGCTGTCGTGCACCTTTGTTAATTGAAAACAGTTTTTACTGTGCGTATGACCTGTAGCTAACGTTAGCGGTCGCCAGCCTGCAGTAGAAGCCTCCTGTGTTCCTTCAGTGTTGGAAAGGCAGGTCTGTCTGGAGAATGATGGCATTGTCAGCCCCCACCCCCCCCCACCACCACCCCCCTGGGCCCATCCATGCTGACTAAGGGCCCACAGAATGAGCTCAGTCTTAAGCCCGACCAGGGGGTGCAGCTTAACCCTTCCAACCCCCCCCAACCCCCAACCCCCAACCCCCCCCCCCCCCCACTTCCCCCTCCCTCCCTCCCTCCCTCCCTCCCTCCTGGAAAGTTTTAGGAATTTCCCTGATTCAATAACTTTCTAAATGCCCTCCCTACCATTCACTCATTCTCAAACTCATTCACTTAATCGCTACTTTAGCCTGACAATAGGGAACTATTAGTGCCGTCACAAATGTCCCTTGTCGTCTAAGGAATGTCAGCTTTATATATGTGGAAGGGTTTTTTCTTAAACAAGAGGACTGGAGAAGTGGTCACCTGACCTTATTTGGAACCTATTGTAACTGTGTTGGAATGTATAGTAACTCACCTATTGTCCTTATTTTTTATAGAAAGTGAAACAGGTAGAGGCAAAGCCTTTGTTGAATGATCTTTGATGAAAGAGGACACATACAAATCTCCAGGTATCACTCATTTTCATTAGGGTTATAGAATAGTGTTACTTCATCTCTCTAACTTTCATACAATGAAGACAAGAAGACAGTAACATCTGTTGAGAGGACCATATTGTAATCTGCTCTCTCTCTCTGACACACACACACACACACACACACACACACACACAGGGACTAATCTGCGACAGGTCTCTGAGGGGTGACTTCTCCATTGTCCCTGTGAACACACACATATTCATGTGCCTAATGTGCATTTAATTGTCGAAAGTTACTGTTTAACTGCTTTCCCATTTCGGCCCCTTTTAAAAACACGTCATCAATTCAGCCCAAAACCCCACGGCCACTCACGGCTCTTAGAGCTGCGATTGCGGACTGTCCCATTTAACAAGGGTTCAAGCCAAATTTATATTCTTACTTCAAAAGGGCCCCGAACACAAACCCTTAATGCCCACAGAGATGCGAGTCACAATGTAGCCATTACTGCTAATGTCTAAACCCAATTCTCCACCCACTAGCACCTCCACCCTTCCTCCATCCCTATTGCTCTACTTTCTCTCTCTCTCTCTCTCTCTCTCTCTCTCTCGCTCTCTGATCGGGAAAAGAGAATTTCCTGCTGATGGTAGTAAATTTCAGGAGCCTCTGTTGTAACAAGAGCCCATTAGTGATAATAGGAAAGTGCATTTGGTCTCTGAGGGCCAAGTGTGTGGGGCTACAGGCAGAGAGCCTGGGGATGTGACACAAAGAAGAAGACCAGCCAGCAGGCTCCTTCAGCGTAACGTCTTATTCGGAACGACAACTGGGTGACCTTTATTTTGTCATAATAAGGTAAATTCAACTGGTGTTAGGGGGGAAAAAGAATATGGTCCCCGAAGACCATCGCTGTCTCTTTAAAATCTGGTTTATGATGTCATGCTAAGTAGGCCGGATGATAATGAGTAATATTGTCATGGATTCACTCAGATAGATCACACCCCCTCTGCTGTACCTGTTCTTTTTTTTTTTTTTGACTTGCTGGTGAAAAAAATATGAATTTTTAATGATGTCAACATAATAATTATACTTATATTTAATGCATTTTATCACAATCTTAATTTGATCTTTATTTGGTCACATTTAAATTAATCAGATGATTAAAAGAAAACTAAATAAATAAAGTCATCACACATTTCAGTCTTTAGCTTAGTCTATATATATATACATATATATATATATATATATATATATATATATATATACACACACATATACAGCCCACATATAAATAAGTATATGTATAGGTGTAAGATATGTTCCCATCCTTGATTTTTCATTGAGAACAGCAACTCAGAATTTGATTATCTTGTTCTGTCGGTCATTTGGGGCAACTCCAGATGACGTGTATGTCAGAGCAGTGCACTGAGATGAACACCACATGAGCCATAACCGCTCTGGTGTGACTAGTACCACAATGAGGACAACTCATTGAATTTCACAAAGATCCCCCGACCTAAAAAAGGAAGAAGAAAAAAAACAAACAAAAAAAACCCCCAACAAACAAACAAACAAAAAAAAACAACAACAACACTCCTTTCACATTTTTGCGATGAGTCACACACCACTCTTTCATCCCTTTCTCCTTGATTTCTTCTGCAGCTCACATGACGTTCCGAAATTTCCCGGGCTGTTGAGGATGACATTGAATGAGTTGCGTTAGTCACGGGGGTTTCTAGAGGTGGAGAAACCGTCCGTGGAGGTTATCAAACGTACGGCGTTCCGACGTGAAGCAGAGTGACCACACGTACGAACGTAAAAAACGCGCGGACATCAATTTGCCTCTTTTCTGAAACCCGATTCTTGTCTGGAGCGTACGCAGGGGGGCAGAATTGGAGTCATGTGTTGCTGCGGCGACGGACTGGGTTTACGGTGGTCGGGGCTGTTTGATGTGTTGTAATAAGGAAGTGGGTGACTTCCTGTGGCTAACAGGAATGGAGTGTGTGTGTGTGTGTGTGTGTGTGTGTGTGTGTGTGTGTGTGTGTGTGTGTGTGCGTGAGTGTGTGTAAGTGTGTGTGTGTGTGTGTGTGCGTGTGTCATAAATGAGAAGCAGCAGTAGCGCGGTTGTCAGACGTGCCGGGTTGCGGGCGTGTGGGTTAAACGTTCTTTAAACGTTTTTACTGAGCTCTCTTAGAAACAGCAGGAGGTAGAGGGGTCGTGAGGTTAGGAGAGGGATGTGTGTAGTGTTCTATGTCATTACTACTGAAAGATAGAGCGGACTTGCTTTAATCACACGGGGGCCAGGATCCAGATGTCTCAGAGCACGCTCATTCGAGCTGTCGAAACTTTTGGTGTCCGTTTTACGGCGTC
>NC_044498.1:5792564-5812564 GCF_902362185.1 Chanos chanos
CCGCTGATTATAAGAAACAGAGGTTAATAGAGAGAGAGGGAATAACAGTAGGGAGAGACAAACAAAGGAGAGAGAGGGGAAAAGGAAGGATGAGATACAGGGATGATGAAGGAGATGAAGGAGAAAAATGTTGATTTAAGGAAAGAATGAGAAAGACCGAAAGCGGATAATGTCTCTGTCTATGTTCATACACACACCCCCCCTCCAATCTGCCTAGTGTACACACACACACACACACACATACACACACACACACACTTACATACACACACACATACACACACACACACACATACACACACACATACACACACACACACACATACACATACACACACATACACACACACATACACACAACACACACACACACACACACACATACATAAATACGGTGATGACTGATAGCTGTGACCGCACAATTCGCAGAGCAATCTCCACAGACAAGGCTATAATCTAAAACAGTGGCTCTCAACTCCGCTCCTGAGGGCCCCCCCCTGCCCTGCACCTCTTTGTTTTAACTCTTCATTATCACAGCTAATCACAGGTGTGTCGGCCCTAAGCTCAGGCCTGACACACCTGATTCCACTGATCAATTAATCATCCACCCCTCGATCAGCTGAATTCACTGTGATCATGAAGAGTTAAAACAAAGACACGCAGGACAGCGGGGGCTTCAGGACTGGAGTCGAGAGTCACTGATCTAAAACATACACAGCAAGATTGCACACAAATTCATACACCAGACTTAAATACACAGCTGTGTGTGATTGTGTGTGAGTGTGAGTGTGAGTGTGTGTGTGTGTGTGTGTGTGTGTGTGTGTGTTTGCTGAGTATCTCATCAAAGTGCCTCATCAATACCACCAGAAAGTCAGAAGTCTACTCCAGCACAAATAAAAGAATGAAAACAGTGCAAGTGTGTGTGTGTGTGTGTGTGTGTGTGTGTGTGTAAACGAGTCAGGAGTTGCTGCTCTCCCTCAGAGAGGATCAAACGGCGACGTCTCTGACTGTGTGTGTGTCTGGGTCTGGAGACGAATCAGAGAAGGGGAAAAAAAAAAAAAAAAAGAGAGAGAGAACGACATACCAACTCCGAGTGCCCGTATCCGGGCAACCCTGCCATCCAGCGCCACCCTGCCCCCCGGGGCACGTCCTTTGTGCCAGGGCCAGCGCCACATCAACTTCAGAGCGCCACACACGGCCTCTCGGGCACATCCCTGTCTGTGCCCGCTGTGCCGCTCCGTGCCACCAAAGAGAGGGACAGTGTGGGATACATCTCAATCAGCAGGGTGCTGCCACTCCCCCCCCCGCCCCCTCCCCTAAACCTCGCCCAATGTCTCCACTTCACTGACAACCTCCCATTCTTACTGGCATATACACTATCTTATGTCTGCCTAAAAAACATCTCCCCTCTCTCTCTCTCTCTCTCTCTCTGTCTCTTGCTCTCTCTCTGTCTCTGTCTCTGTCTCTGTCACGCTTTACAGCCCCCCCTCCGCCTCCCAGTAGGCGATCTTTCCATCACTCTCTCCGCCTGTTGCTTTTCTCCTTTCTCTATTGCTCTCCAACTTCCCGCCCACTCTTTTTCTCTCTCTCTCTCCATCTCTCTATCTCTCCTTCTTCCTCTCTTTCTGCCTGACAGATCACAGGAATATTAAGCCTCTTTCTTTCAGACTGCAGGGATCCCAGAAAACTTCCAGCGGTCCTGAACAACACAGGGAATGGCCTGCCACACACACACACACACACACACACACTGTCCTGAGCTCAGTGACAGAAGGACTGACAATGAAAAGAGACAGTTTTACTTTTTTTTTCTTTCATTTATACGAGTGAGAACACAAGTTGGCTGAAGAAGCTGCAACATAAAAGAGAGAGTAAAAAAAAGAAAGAAAATAAGAGAAAAAAGATGACAGCACCTAACACAGGACACAACCTGTGAGAGAAAGGAGGCTGAAGGTGCTAACTCTCTCTCTCTCATTACAACAGAGTGACGAGCAATCAGGCATTCGGGACGTGAGCCACGCCAGTGAGTGGTCGTATCACAGACACTCGTGTCAAGAGCAGATGACAGTTTACTGAGATCTATCATCACAAAAAGGACAGGTTACCAAGAACCTGAGGAATTTTACCCACTGCTTTAAACCCACACACCTGAGTCTGACACGCAGAGTGGTTAAGGATCTTTATTGGCTGTATCAGGGGCATTCATGCGGAAATTAGACGGAGGTGTGCCCAGTTGCCCAGCAGAAGGAAAGCTGCCATTCCTTGATTAGAAGATCAAGTTGAAATTTTTTTTTTTTTTTGGTGCTTTGTCTGGGTCGTCGTCTTCGCCGGTGGTATGTGGCATGGCCAAGTTCTCGCTGCCCAAAACGACAGATGACAGTTGGCATTCCGCACACGCTGGGATTGGCACGTTGACCACTCGGCTTGTTCCTGTGAGAGCCGCTTCGCTGGTGTGTGGAAGAGAACGTGTGTGTGTGTGTGTGTGTGTGTGGAAGAGGGTCTGCTTATGAGTGAAACTTTGTTGATTGTCAAAATGAGTCACACTTGTTTGTATGAGGGAGAGAGAGAGAGAGAGAGAGAGAGAGAGAGAGATAAAGGAAGAGAGAGAAAGAGAGTTTTTGACTTGTAAGTTTTTTATTAAACGTTAAAACTTTGAGACGTGTAGTTCGCCACGAAACATTTAAAGACAAAAGGATAGTACAAATGAAAACAAACAAACAAACAAACAGATGTGGGTAAATGCATAATATCGTAGCACTTTATGCTCTACTCCTGACTGACCTACGTACACAGCCCATGTAAAATCAAAATCAAATTCAAAATCAAAATCAAAACGAATGCGTCAGCAGACAAACTGACAACTCCTGGTTAACCGTGGACACTCGACACAAAATGGAGAACAGTCTGAAGTCTCTCCAGACCCCAGGGAATCCACTTGCGCCTAATGTCTGTGTGTGTGAGGCTGTGGACCTGTTTCACCCACGCCCCCATCCTTGTCTCCTTATCTGTCCTGTCCATGTATATCCTGCTCTCTTCTGAGGGAGAGCCTGAAACATTTCATCCTTTTTACAACTCTACTTACCACACTCCTATCTGGAGAATCCACAACCTTTTTCCACAGACACAGTACAAAAGCCTTATTCCTCTTCCTCATGGGGCAGAAACTGACACACAGTCTCAGCATCTATTTTTCATCTCTGAATATTTCATTCCTACGTTTTCTCCAATCACCCAATTAGCTCCTGAGTCTTAGAGCTGGGGTTTCAGCTGGGGTGCACACCTCTGTGCTGTATCGTCTTGTGTAGTCCCCCCCACCCCCCAGACACACACACACACACACACACACACACACACACACATACACATACACAACCATAGCCAGCAATAGGCAAGGAGGAGAACACCTCCAGCCCCATGTGCAGACAGGAAGCAGATCTGACTCCCATTTTAACCACCATCTGACTTGCAGGAAGCCACCTGTTGTTTGGCCTGTATGTGTGTGTGTGTGTGTGTGTGTGTGTGTGTGTGTGTGCGTGCAAAACAGACAAATGTGGATCAGACAGGCAGAATGTTAGATGTCGAAGTTCATAAGTCAAAAAGACAGGTTTGTTTGTGTGTGAGTGACTCTCTGTGTGTTTTACCTGATAGCCTGCAACAACAGCAGAAAATAGCAGACTAGGTATTGCGTTGGAATGTTGGAAAGTGAGGTCAAAGTTGTCAAGGGGAAGCATTTAAACGTCGCACCCTTCAGGCGTGTCAGAGCGGACTAACCCTTTAATATCCCACCTCTTCGCTCTAAAAACAAACGCAATGCATTTAACTGTGACACCCAGTTCACTAGCCAATACATCAATGAAAACAACAAACCGGAGCAGAACACACAGATACACACACCCAGACACACGCACACACACACATACACAAAGACACATTATTTGTGACATATACAAACTATCACAAACAAGAGCAAAAATGGTATAGTAAATGCAAAGTATTCTCAGCTCCACGTTTACATTTGTATTCAGACCAGCAAACAAACAGTCCATTCAGCCTAAACTAGGAAGTTTTCACTTAAAGCGGAAGAAAAAAAAAATTCAGGGTCTCTGAGTTCATACTGACAGGCACACACAAGCACCGGCAAACACACACACACACACTCTCTCTCTCTCTCTCTCTCACACACACACACACACACACACTCACACAGAGTGCGCTCTCTTCGTAAACATAATTACATCAGGGCTCTGAAAGGACAAAGAGACACAGCAAAATTCAAGGACATGGCAAAGCCTTCTAATCATGCACCAGATAAACTATGACCTTTGACATAAGGAGAGAGAGAGAGGGAGAGAGAGAGAGAGAGGGGGAGAGGGAGAGACAGTGAGACAGAGAGAGAGAGAGAGAGAGAGAGAGAGAGGGAGGGTAAAGAAGGTTGTTCTGTGCCAGAGTGACCTTACGACAGAGTTCTTTCAGCACCTTCTGAAAATACACACAGAAAACTCTTTCTTTCCCTCTTTCTTTCTCTCTCTCTCTCTCTCTCTCTCTCACACACACACACACATACACACACACAGGCATACATGCTGCCTGAGGGCTGACCCAGTTCTGAGAGGCAATTAAAGGAGATCTATTTGAAAGGGATAAAACTTAATGAAATCACAGATAAAACAGAGGTAGGAGTGATGTGCAGTACTCCTCACAGTCAGCCAACCTAATGAATCAACAGCCTCTTTCATTAGTCTTTTACTCAATACGTCAACTGCACAGAGCTTACCTGGGAGATAACTGCAGATATCTGGGTTAGCACCGCACTTTACATATGCTCAGAAATGGGCTAACCAGAATCTCAGTATGTATGTAGGGGTGTATGTGTGTGTGTGTGTGTGTGTGTGTTTTGCTCGGTTGGTTTATACCTGGTTTAGTCTATAGAGGCTTTACAAGTGCAGCACTCATTCATCAAAAGGCAAACTGTCAGCAGAATTCCACATGCTTTCTGTGCGTGTGTGTGTATGTGTGTGCGTGTGTGTGCGCGTGTGTGCGTGCGTGCGTTTTTGCCCTAGTCAGCTTGTGTGCTGTCTGTCTGGCCCTCTCACAATCCCCCACTCCGTATTTCTCTCTTACACACACACATGCCCAACACTCGCGCTCTCTCTCTTTCACACACACACACACACACACACACAAACTGCTGCGTCGGGATATTTTCCGTGGTGCTCCTGTCCCGAGCGACCGACGACTGAGCCCACGAGCAGACAGAGAAACACTTTGCTGAGCTTCACTGAGCCCTCTTTTTCCACACTGATCGGCTCCACGGGTCAGTCACTGGTCCCGGCTTTTATCCGTTTATCCTCTGCGAAACGGCACGGGTCCCAGAGCAGAGCTCTGAAACACTAACACCGGTCACTGATCCTAAAGAGTTTCGTCACGATACCGCACCCTGATACTGCAAGATTCCGATATCCCACTCGCTAACCGCTAATACTCTAGTCTGCTGTCAGTGGTCAAGGTCACTGTTCTCTTTTTCTGTGATGCGACAGAAGTTATATCTTATATTATTCTAAAAACAATGAGCTCGCAGAAGGACTGTACACAAATGTGGTTGTTACAGCTGAGTGGGAGAATTAATTACTGTTTGTTTCATCGGGAGCATAGGGCCATAGCATTGTACAAATCATCAGTATATGTCCTCCCACCGGAAAAAACCTCATGTACCGCTGGATCTTGGAGCATTCGCGGTATAGACAGCCGGTTGGTGATGGCATTTTGTGATTATCTACAGTATCTCAAAGATACACGATGTATAATACACACGATACAATTTAAAGGACTGCAGTTGAACTGCGGCTTAAGTCCACAAAATACTGAAACAAACAAACAAACAAAAAAAAAAATCAAATAAATTAAAAAAAAAAATGGGTTAGGACGTGGGGGACTGGCGGAAGTATTGTCTTTTGAAACAAACTAACAAGGAAGATGCGTAATGTCTGAGTTTTATCATTGTCAGCGTTCCACTATAAACCGACTATATATAACCTATTTGGAAGCGTAACTCCACATGTACACATCAAAATCAATAAGCAAACTAAGCTGAGTAGTTCGTCAGCTATTTGAGCTGACTATCTTAACCTTAAAGCTGTTCATACACTGCAGCAACCTCTCGTAATTAAAATGGTCTCGGAGTGGAACCTATGAGCCTTGTTAAAGCACCTAGCCTAGTAAACAGCTCGTCTTGGGTATGATAACTTCTAGTTAGTTTAGTGCGACTGAGCTTTTTCCCTCTTGTTTTGAAGACAAGTTAATGTTGTATCGAACGTCCACGCGCCTATAACGGTAAGTTTCTGCCGTGTTTTACTCGCGTTGTTTGTTGTATTTTGAGGTCTGATATCATTTCATGTTTACACATACCAGAACAAGTCACACATAACAGGTGGATATGTCTAGTTCCGTCACAAGAAGAGTGTTATTTTCCAGGTTAATTACCATTTAGTCTTTGATGGGGGAACCGTTCGCTCTCTGGTAAGTCGTCGGGAAGTAATGGTCCGAAGCAAGTTTAAGACGTAGGTTTCAACAGGCCTGATCTGATATGCTGTTCAGCAGTATCATCTTCTCATCCTTTCTGCACTCTGACTAAGGGATGCTTATGTCCACCAGGAGACGGGTCCAGCACTCTCTATATAACTAAATGTTTCTTCGCTTAATGTTTTCTCAAGCGTCACCCTTGTCGTTCGGAAGTCTTGAGGACAATTAGGGTAGACTGTTTGGGCCATGGTCAGTTCATCCCATACCTGCTGTCATACGATGGGTATAATGAAGGGTTAAAGTGCCCTGAATGCTTACATGACAGCAACATTCCGCTGGAGTATAATGATGACTGCGTAAAGTTGCAAATGAGCATTTTAGATAAGGGAAAACAATAACAGATTTCTCTTACGTAATTCGTAAAACTCTCGCTAATGAGTGCGATTTGACACAGCGAATTGTTTTCACGAGTTGGCCGCGAAAGAGCCATAAAACCCACTGTGCTTCATTCTCTGAACAGTTGCTGGCTTAATGTCCACTCTCCCCTCCAGCCAAAACTTCAAGCCTACACAGTCAGTATTATAAAAAAAAAAAAACACTTGACGTTCTCTGACAAGGATT
Source organism: Chanos chanos (assembly GCF_902362185.1). NCBI lineage: Eukaryota > Metazoa > Chordata > Actinopteri > Gonorynchiformes > Chanidae > Chanos > Chanos chanos. Next base: position 5,799,705 of record NC_044498.1, read on the forward strand.
GCACAACAGTTTGAAGAATTACTCTCTCTCGCCCCCTCTCCTTCCACATGGAGACATTTAGGGTGTGAATTATTGCTTTCTTTACAATACGCCTTTGTGTTCGGTACACCTTGAGGGCAAGAGGACTATAGGGTGAACACCCTTAGTGGAAATAAAAGGTTTACTTCCTGTAGAGTTGAAGGTCCTGTAAAATATTGCAGAGCTGATTTGCCGTACTGCAGAGTCGGATTTTTGGCAGTTTTCTTTTTATGATCAGGTAGCTGCTAAAATACTGCATGGAAATCTCTTGAAGGTCAAGTGAGAAAGTTCCAACGTCTGTCACTCAGTAGCCTACATCCAGCCACGTGAGTTTTCGCAAACCGTTTCTAGGGTGTAGAGCTAGAATGAGGAAAAAAGAATGAAAAATTGTGAGATAATGAGTGTTGACGTGAGATGAGCGAAGTTCATGGAAGGTAAAATATTATCAGAAGCTTAAGCTTTGCCGCCAGGCACCACATTTCAGTTGAATATTTTTTTTTAAATGGTTTTGTTTTGTTTTGTTTTCCTTGCGAGGCTTTCCACGCTGTCGCAGAATCCTTGCACATAAGCACACGTTGCCGAGCAGGTTTTCCATAGTGATTCTTATCTAGGATTAGTGAGTAAGTTTTCCCTGTCAGTAAGGTGCCAATGAGGAAGTAGAACCATAGGGGCGATATCTAATGTACATGCTTCCAAGTCCGTGACAGCGGCAGTGGAAATGCGTGCCGGTACAACGGTTATTACACAATGTCATCCGCCGCAAATGCACCGTTGTCTGTACAAGGTTTTTATGGGAAACCCATAAAAAATAAATAAATAAACAAACCTCAGGATCCACGCCGGTATATATAAATTATAAGTAAATATAAATTATAGCATTAAAAACCAGGCATAGTCAAATTTTTGAGGTGTAAATTAAAATGACTATAAATTAAAGAACAAACTCTTTAAAGACTCATTTTGTTTTAGCTTCCCTGTAACCACGGGCTGGACACTGTGAAAGCGCAGGAGCTCAGAAATTTCACAAAGCGCTTTTTTGACCTGTTAACAAGGACACAGAATGAGATGATGCAGATATCTGTGGGTTTTTTGGGGTTTTTTTTAGAGGGCAATTATTTGATAATGTCAATGTAAATACAGTACTGGTATGCTTTGCCTTTGTATATACAGTACATATCCATAGTATCCATAGATAAAGTAACTTTTTAATAACAAAAAGCCCAAAGACAGCACAAAGCATGAGATTCATACTTCAACTGCCTAAACGGCACCCTAGACTAATTTTTCAACCCCTCTCTCTCTCTGTCTCTCCCCTCCCTCTTTGTCTCTCTCTCTCTCTCTCTCTTTCGCTCTCTCATTGTGGGTACACAGCATTAATCAGTTAAGGCTGATAGGCGTGTGAGGTTGAGAAAGACTCAGTATTATCTACAGACAAACTGAACTGATGAATAAGCAACAGATGAGCCGTTTCACAAGAGGAAAAGGGGAAAGCCGGGAAGATAAACTCTCCCTTCTGTTTTTTTTTTTCCTCTCTTCTCAATCCGTATCGCATGGTTTTTTTTTTTTATTTCTCACTTTATGCCTCTATCACTTCATCTTTGTCTCTCTCTCTGTCTCTTTCTCTCTCTCTCACTCAGTCTAACTCTCTCACTCACTCTTTTTTTCTCTCACCTGCTTATTAATTCACACCTGGATGCAGGTATCTGTTTTCTGTGCCTTTTCTAAATTCTCTCTCTCTTTCTCTCTCTCTCTCTCTCTCTCTCTCCAAAAAGGCCCAGTGTACTGTGTGTAACACCTTTGCTCATTAGAAGGAGAACAAAGGTGGCAGGATTTCTTTTTTTGGGGGGGGGGGGGGGGGGGGGTTCATTCCCATCCCCTAGAGGTATCTGACACCGTCCCCTAGAGGTATCTGATGGTCTTGTAATAATATCCCATTTAAAAGAGCGCAGGTGATCTCCAGTAGAGCATTGTGCCTGGTGCAACACCTATAGACAAACACAAGCTGTACCCAGGTCTTACACTTGGGGGGGGGGGGGGGGGGGGGGGCTTAATTTGTTTCTCACACTCAAACACTGTTCCACATGTTTACAGAGTGTAGTTAGGTTAAATGTTCTCTAAAGCACGTTTACAGAGTGTAGTTAGGTTAAATGTTCTCTAAAGCACATGTTTACAGAGTGTAGTTAGGTTAAATGTTGTCTAAAGCAGTGTTCATTTTTAGGCCTACGTATGAAGTGCCTCATTGTTTGGACAAGCAAAACCGTCCCTCTGGCTGTGAACGAAAAGCAAAAGTACAAATAAACGTACAACAGATTCAGTGACACTCCTGAAGAAGCCGTCAGCTGCACCTCAACTGGATGTTTATGTGTGTGTGTGTATTTGTGTGTGTGTGTGTGTGTGTGCTGGGGGGGGACTGGGTTTGTCTATTCTGTCTCTGTTCTGTCTCCTGAGTTTAACATGATTTTGGTAAGGGTGGTCTTTTTTGTCTTGGTTACATGGCCTTGGTTTCTGGTCAGTAATATAGGACTAATTAAAGTCTCTCTCTCTCTCTGTCTCTCTCTCTCTCTCTCTCTCTCTCTCTCTCTCCCTCCCTCCCTCTGTTTCCTCTTTCTGCCTCTTCTCTTATTTCTCACACACACCCTAATACCATGCCGGAGCTTGTGGCAAGCAGCTACACATCCTGACTTGGTTTGATTTGCAGGAGATTTGTCGGGGGGGGGGTGGGGGGGGGGGGGGTGCTGGGTTGCTTTGTCAGCACGGCTCTCATGGCTGTATTGCATGCCTGTTCTGCTCCGTCATTCTGCTGGAATCTTTATGGAGGCATCAGACAGGAGCAGCGGGCGTGTTTTAATGTGCTCCCCGTATAAAACACAGTGACAGGTATGGAGAGAGAGAGAGATTTGTCAAGCCCTCATCCTTTCATCTTCTCTCTCTCTCTCTCTTTAGAGAGAAAGAGTTTCAGAGAGAGGAGAGAAAAGACCACACAGTATCATGGCACAACACCTTGGTAATGTGGAGCCGACGTCCTGTTTAGGTTTACCGGCGCAACGAAAAAAGACGGTCTTGTCTCTTAATACAGTAATTGTCCCTGATGCCGTGGAGAATTACGGCACGAATGAAAAAAAAAAAAAAAGAAAATCAGTAGTTACTGTACTGGCTAAGACACATGCAAGCTGAGGGCTTCCAAGCAATGGTGAAACGTCTTGAAAGATGCTAACGTATTAGCATGTAGCTTGTATGAGAATGCAGGAGGAGAAAAAAAAAGCAAACAGTTGCTTAAGAATAATAATACAATGACGTTCAAGTAGCTTTAACAGACTAAATTGTCAACTGGTGAAAGTTTGAAAAGGTTTGCTGTCTGTTTGGATCGAGCGTGGCGACATTTCACTTTAGTGGTGCATTCAACTGTATAAAGAAGGGGGGGAAAAAAAGTCCTTTTGTACATTGTGATAACAACATTCCAGGTTGTTTAAGGATGGTTAGGTTTTAAGGTCATCATTCGTAAGAACTATATACACTAAGCTGTACAGTCTGCATTCTTAGCAATGTGGCACAAACTAATACCTCTTCACAAAACGGAAAACTGCCCTGTGTGGCCCAGAACCTCCAGTCCATAGAGTTCAGTCTAATGCTGATGATGGCCAATTAGTCTACTGGTCAACGAATCTTTGGAACCCTGTGTGTGTGTGTGTGTGTGTGTGTGTGTGTGTGTGTGTGTGTGTGGGTTTGAGGTGAAAGCGAAACACTTTGACTTTATTTTATGGAAGGAGAAAAAGAAAAGCGCAAACCCACAGAAGAGGAGGCCAAGCAGGCACACCCCAGAGCCTTGTGCCAAGTTGAAATAGTTTCATTCTCCCAGCTTCTCTCCTGCTGAACGTCTGAAGTCGTCCCCCTTCCCTCCCCGGGGGCAACGTTTGAGAGGTGACATAACTGGATGTTATTTTCCCTTCCTTGCATCTGGGGATCTGGGGGAGAGGGCAAAAGTCACAACCTAAACGAAATATGTCTTTAAGAAAGAGGAAGAAAAGTTTTTTTTATGTGTTTTTAAAAAAGTGAAATCTCCCACATCCTCCACCATATACACTGGTGTGTGTGTGTGTGTGTGTGTGTGTGTGTGTTACGCCATAAGCTGTAAAAGAATGTGTCACTATGCTGGTGGTTTTGAAAGACCACCTGAGAATGCTTTACCTGCTGCAGGTATATTCATTACCCTTTTCACACACTCACACACACACACACACACGGCTCATCTGCTGTCTGTCTGAAGACCAGCATGGTGTTGTCACTGCAGTGGGTAAATGAATAGCTGTGACTTTAGTCTTCAGTTAATCTAAGCATTCAAGTCTCTGTGCTGCCCTGGCTCAGATTCACACCAGATATTACCACTTCATATCTGTCACTCTCTCTGTCTTAATTCAAAACCACTCTATGAAAACGGACACCGCTGCCTCCGACTCTCGTCTCGACAGAGCCGGTGTCTGACTGCATTGTCTCAAACTGATGTCCAAAGATAATGTGCATTCACTGACTTACGCAAACACATTCTCTCTCTCTCTCTCTCTCTCTCTCTCTCTCTCCTTCCCTTTTTCTCTCCCTCTATCTCTCTCTCACACACACACACACACAGTCTGTTTTGTCTTCGAACTCTCAGAAGTTTTTGGAGAAAAGAATCACAAAGTACCTATTTAGTGATCTGACCTGAGTGTCAATATGAACTTTCCACCCTGACCTTTGACCTGCGTGACTTCTGCACTGTCCTAATGGAGACAGGAAGGTATTAAGGGGTCTGTGGGAGTGGGGGTTAGAGGTGGGGCTCGTAGGTCAAGCCCCCCCAAAATGACGTGTCTTAACAAAAACACAGAGACAGACATTATACTGGCTGGGAGGAGGCGAAGCTTCAGCAGTTCGTTAAAAATCCGGGTGACAGATCCGCATTCCCGTAATGAACTGCCACCACTGCACCCTTTCGACTGTTGTCTTGTTTTGTTTTTAAACAGTCCTAACAGGTATGGCACACCGCGCGGCGCGTGTGTGTGTGCAGTATGTGCGTGTTTGTTTACGTTTGTACCAGCTGTACGTTTGATGAGCTGTGCGGCAATGAGTTCATCATCAGAATTCAAGGGGGGGGGAAACCTGTTCTGGCAGTAACTGACACACAAAGACACACACACACACACACACACACGCCACTGTTTATGTTGCACACTCAAACGGCCGTTGTGGTGTTTGGGTACAGTATGTTTGCTGCTAAAAAAAAAAAAAAAAAGACAGAGGGGGAAAAAGATGAGAAAAGATGGATAGGTGAACAGAGACAAGGATGGATGGAAATCACTGTGTGTGTGTGTGACCTATCAAGGGATAAGTAATGGGGTGTATGCGTGTGTGTGTGTGTGTGTGTGTGTGAGAGAGAGAGTGTGTGTGTGTGTGTGTGTGTGTGTGTGAGTGATGGTATGGGGTCAGTGAGAATGCCAGGGGGTTGATTTGGTTGTGCACAGAGGTCACTGAGCATGTCAGTGGTCTTGGGGCTGGGGCTGGGGGTGGGGGCTCCACTCTTCACGTATCCCAGAACAGCCCCCCAGTTGCTGTCTAATGGAGGATTTAACACCTCATTGCCTCTATGGACTGATCCAGGAACAGTCTCAATGCATTGTTACACAGAGACAACTTAGCCTCACTCATGCCACTTAGAAGTGCACTATCCTTCCAGCTCATAATTAGTTATTAAGATAAGGGGCATCAAAATTCTACAAAATGCATTTAAAAAAATATATTTAAATACATTTTTTAAGTGGATTGAGAGATGTTAAATGCTTTGCTCCAGCATTTAACAATGTTTAACAATGAAGGACAAAACTCACCAAAATCTAAATATCACATAAAGACGACTGAACTGAATCTAAGCCTGCCTCTCAAAGTTCTTAAATTGAAAAAAAAAAAAAAAAAACAGTTCTCATAAAGTAAAACCTGCAACTTCAAATAGGTCATTCTTCGCGGTGTGAGTGTGGGTGAAGCTAATACTGACTGCTAGTTGGCGCCGGTTCTTTAAGTAGTCACTAATGGCAGGTAAATGTTCAAGGAGGACATGTTCTGTCTTGTCATTACAGTAAAGGCAAAAAAAAAAAAAAAAATATTCTAGTGTTTCAAAGATTCCCAAAAGGAAAGCCAGTCGAATCATCAAGGCCTTCAGTTACTCCTCAGCGTCTCACAAGACGCCTTATCTTGTCGCGTCGTTCCAGGTGTGCAAAGGTGTCGATGTGTTTGTTTGTTTTTTTATTCATCTCAAAGTTCAGATAACCTGAGCAGACCTCTCTACGATACGAAGTTCTATCCCTCTGTCGAACGAAGCATTTGACGTCGTAATGCGAATATGAATGCGTCATTTCTATTCGTCTGCCTTCTTAGAGATGTGAAACGCGATAAAAGGGAGTGTGCCGCGTGGAAAAGTTTACACGTCGGTGCAGGCGCATCAGGTTTCAGACTTTTGGGACAGATGGCCTCTGCATTTCCCTGTTTGTCTTTTAAACTTCCTACAACAGACGTTTCAGAGTCAACTGCCGCTGGTAAGTGTCACAGGTGTTCGCTAATTTCCTCCTCGTTTCGTTCGCGCGCTCACAAGCGTTAGCATCACTGACGATGAAACGTGCTTACGCTCGATGTTCCAGACCGAACCATTTAAAAAGCCAAACCTTGGCTAACTCATCACAAGTAACAGGACGTTCACCACTCCAGTCTCTACAACTACAAAGGTTCACAAAAATTCATTAATTTGTAGAAGTACACCAAACAGAGACACTAGGGTGTAGCTATAACAGTAGACAAGGCCAGCTTTGCGTTCTTCCCTTTTGGTCCACTGGTTCCACCAATGGTTCACCTCCAAACTCCAAAAAAAAAAAAAGTATGAACGACAGGAAGTTTATTTTGGTTTAGGCTTTGGAAGTGTTCTGATGAAGCATTCGGAAACTTTAATTTCATTTTACATTTAATAGCACATGCAGGTTATTCTTCTGTAGCTAACACTGTCGCTAACATTGTATGATGGACCAGTGAACAGCTACTCCATTGTCAGCTGAAGCTTTTTCTTGGCAAACCTGAGCAATTTTTTGGACAAGTGCGTCAAGCCTACCAGATGTTGCCTTGAATTCAACTCTTCAGTTTAACTCCAATCTCTGAACAAAGTTTCTAAGTCTTCAGATTACTTTTTACAGAGTTTGTTTATCGTTTTCTCCTGTTTTGGAACAAATCAGTCATTCTTAATGTATTAATTATCCTTAATCCTAAAAGTCCTAGGGCAGTTGCTTCGAGAAACCCAAGATGGAGACCAATCTAATAGATTAGAAGTTACAAAACCACTTTAAGACTTAGACCTCAGCTTCTTCACCTGATTGAGTCTCTGATCAGTTTCTTCGGACTGCAGTGATCGTCTCATAAAAAAAAGAAAAATTAGTTCAGAAGAGTGCTCAAACCTTTCTCTTTTTTTTAAACATGATTTAGAATTTCGTAAATCAAAATAATAACTGTTCATTTAAACTCGATCTCATTTTCTATCTTACTCTTCACATGTTCCTTTCTTCTCTTCTCTTCCTTTCTCTACTTCTTGCTTTTTTGCTTATGTCTCCCAAACTGCTTTCTCTCTCTCCCTCCCTCTCTCGTTCTCTTTCTCTCTCTCTCTTGCTCTTTCTGTCTCTCTCATTCCTTTCTTGGCGTCCGTCTATTCATTCCCAAAAGTGGGAATGTTAAATGGAATCCCAGTGAGGAGCACACATGGAGAGGCCTCCGGGCCTCCTCAGGAGCTTTCAACTCACCTCCCAACGCCAAACCCTGACCTCCTCATTTAGAGAACATTTTTAAAACCTCCTCCTCTATATACCCATCACCCATCACCAAGTGTATGTTTTTCAGTATCATAAACCTAAAGATCTGACAGACACATGCACACACAGTCACATACACAGATACAAATACCATGCGCAACGTCCCTTAACGTAAACGTCCCTACACACACACACACACACACACACACATAAAGAACGCACCCCACTGCCCCATTACCTATAGATCCCCCCCCCCTCCCTCCCCAGTTCTAAAACTCTTAAAAAGGGGGCTCTTCGGTCTTATACTGATTTTCTGTTCTTTTCTATTCCTCTCATGTGCCCCTTGCTGTGATGGTCTGTTCTTTTGAAGTGCGCTGCGCTCTAATTGGACAGAAATGAAGTGTCGGCCGCTGGGGTCATTATTGCCGCCCTGACCCCCTCGTTCGCGTCCACTCGGAACATTGTTAGGAGCCCGGCCGTTCCCACGGCGACGGGAAGCCTGGATTCCGTTAGGATGGCCCATAAAATTCAGGGCTGATTTAAATCAAAACGTGGGAGGGGTCAAACGTGGGTGTCCAATCACGGCACCAGATGTTTGGGGACAGGGTGTGGTGACCGTGGGCCCACAGACAGTCATTAAGCTTGTTAAAGTGTAAGGAGAGGAGATTAAGAGAGCTACCTAACTTTGAGCTCTGAAAAAACTTTCATTACACCAGCATTTGGCCAATACCACATGTAAGTGCTCACACACACACATACACGCACACGCACACGCACACGCACACACACGTTTAACAGGGTTATGAACTGTGGGTCAGGATTAGAACAGTCAGTAAACTGGTATGATGTCTGACTGATCTGTTACAGCGTAATGTCACGAGCTCATATTTGACCTCTAACACAGTGTAATGATGTGGCCACAGGTTAATAACAACCCTGGAAGAGATTTCAGAGTGTCAACAAGGGTGTGTGTGTGTGTGTGTGTAGACTCTTAAATGCACACGTTCAGAAACAGATACACACACACTCCTGCTCTCTCTCTCTCTCTCTCTCTCTCTCTCACACTCACTCTTCCGTGGAACACACACTCTGTTCCTTCTTAATGATTCACCTTCTATCTCTGTATCCAAATTCCTTCAAAACCTCACAGAAAAACACTGTAACATTTTGCAAGAATGGGACAGACTTATTTCTTCTGGCAAGTTGCATTGTCATTGTGAAATGTCAGTATTATAACCACCTTTAGTTGCTTACTCCCAAACCAGTTTTCAGAGCAAAACCAATTCCTTCACGTTTTGATTGCACAACACTTGGAAAGAATGTGTGTGTGTGTGTGTGTGTGTGTGTGTGTGAGAGAGAGAGAGAGAGAGAGAGAGAGTGAAATTTAAGGATGGTTTTCCCTCTAGCAGTAAAATTACCATGTGTCCCAAACATTGATCTGAAAACATATTTTACTCTATTATGTTTACTCATCTCCACTGAGTAAAACACACACGAACACACACACACACACATAGAAGTGAAACAGGTAGACAGACTGCAGATTGACGGGTGATTTCAGCTGTGTTGTCACAACAGGATTAGGCCGTGAGATCCCAAGCGAGGAGATGTTGATGTCACTGTTCAGCTGTCAATCAACTCATGACTCAGAGGCCAAATCCACTAAATGACTCTGTCTGTTATATCACTCAGTCTCCTCACTCACACTCACACACACACATACACACACACCACACACACACACACAGACACACACACACTACACACCACACACACGCACACACCCCACACACACAGCATGCTGAGTATCCCATGATTTGAAGAGCTACTGATTTCTCTCATTTTGTGCTAAAGAACTGAACTCATAAAGTGAACTCATTCACCCCATCTCTTCCCTATAGACATATAGACACATAGGTACTCATACACACACGCACACACCGCACACACACACACACCCCCACACACACATATATGCACACATACACACACATAGACATACACACACACACACACACACACACATACACTTGCTTTTCACATTCTTAGTCATATTCCCATAACTGGAGGGGACCCAGTTATAAACTGGGACACTCAAACTCTGCATAGTCCGCTGGGATTTTGAAAACTCTGATCTCAACATTATCAGTGTACTATGGTAAGAAATCTACGCACTGTCTGAGAGATGAAGGTATATATCCTTCTTTTAACAAAGTTAATACCAGTCCACCAGCGATCACCTGTCTTAACATCTCAAGAATCGCGATAGCTACAACTCAATACACAGGCTTCCTTAAATCAGATAATCACAGATCTGCAGAGAGCTCCAAACACAAATGAGTCAAACATGTCACCTCAGTGTGTGGGATTCAAGGTCGTTTTAGTGTCAGAGGGAAAACCATCACTAAATTCATAGGTTCCCACACACTAATGACCTTTTTGGTGAGCGTTATGCAATCAAAACGTGAAGGAATTGGTTTTGCTCTGAAAACTGGTTTGGGAGTAATCAACTAAAGGTGGTTTAAATACTGACATTTCACAATGACAATGCAACTCGCCTGCAGAAATAAGACTGTCCCATCCTTGCAAAATGTTACAGCGTTTTCCTCGAGGATCTGGACAGGAATTTGGATACAGAGACTGAAGGTGAAAAATTAAGAGGGAAGGGTGTGTGCATGTGTTTGTGAGTGTGTGTGTGTGTGTGTGTGTGTGAGAGAGAGAGAGAGAGAGAGAGAGAGAGAGATTAGCAAAAGAAGGAGAATGAGAAAGAGAAAAATGGCAAGAGAGAGAAAAAGATTAGCAGGAGAAGAAGAAAGAGAGAGAAATGGAAAGAATGAAAAGAGAGAGAGGGAGATAGAGAGAGAGAGAGAGAGAGAGAGAGTGATTACAGGTGAAGATAAAAGGAGGAGTCCTGTGCCAGTGCTAAAATCTCTATGGCCTTGTTTAATAATACTTGTGGAGGCCGCGGAGGTTTTTCCTTTCTCGTTTGAAGTGTTGTATTAGTATGAAATGTTGTGTTCAATTGAGATGTGTTAAATGTGGTTCTGGGCTTAGGCCATGTTTACCCCCTCAGGGCATCAGAGCTTTCATGCTGCCACAGTAAAAGTACCACAGATCCTCTGTAGTCCAATCAGCTTTGATCAGCGTGTCTCTGTGGAGCCTGCAGTTACTTTTCGGCCGTCAATCATGAGAATGACCCCCCCCCCCCCCCCCCCCCACTTAAATCCATCAGAACACCTCAACAGGTCACGGACAGCTGCGATCTAACAATTACCCGATCTATCCGCTCACTGACCACACGCGGAACATCTGATACTGCTCATCTGCCTTTCCCTCCTCTCTCTTTCTCTCTTTTCTCTTCTTCTTCTGTTCTCCCTCTTTCTTCCTCTCGTCCCTTTCTCTCTCTCTATCTCTCTCTCTCTCTCTCACACACACACACGCGCGCGCACACACACACACACAGAATTTATGGGCTAACGCTAAAAATACGCTCAAGTGCTCTTCGAGTGTAAATACGCTGGCACTAAGAAGCACTGCAGAATCTCAGAATAGCGCTCCCACAGTTCCCAGTACGACTCAATGTCCGACCCAGATTCCACACACACACTGCGATCGCAGCCTCATAAATCTTGGGACGGGATGCGTGTATTTTCAGAGTTGATCTGGACAGATACCGAATGCGGCACCTGGCCGTTTGAGTAACTGGTCCTGTCTGAATTTTCTTCAGTGTTTGACCTTCCTTATGACCTTATGTCCTTATAGCCTCTAATTTTATTTTATTACATTTTATTTTAGCATTTTCACCATGGTCTGGTTGGCGTTTGTTTGTTATACAAATGTGAAACGTGCAGTCGCACAAAGCGCGCTGGTCGTATCCACTTGTGCTTTAAGGATGAGCGAAACTTTGATCTGAGGCAGATGAGAACCTGTTCAGATGAGAGAGGCAGAGCTGAGTGCAATCAAATTATATTTCAGAGAGAAGAGAAGAATTAGAGTCTGTGTTAAGAAATTTGCAGCACGGGTTATCATACGGACTCTGCGCATTGGGTCTCACACACACACACACACACACAAACACAGAGTTTTGACCCAGTTTTGAGAAGAGTATGTGTGGCAGCCTTGCCTCTCTGACCTCCTGAAACCTCAGTCACAATTCTTGCCTTTCCCTGACACTCATTCGCTTAATGATTACCACGGCGACGGTGTGGTCAAGCAACATCGCACCACAGAAAAAAAAAAGAATGAGACAGAAGGAGAGGGAGAGAAAAAGACAGAGAGAGAGAGAGAGAGAGAGAGAGAGAGTGAAAGAGAGAGGGAGAGAGAGTGAGAGAGAGAGAGGGAGAGAGAGAGAGTGAGAGAGAGAGAGAGAGAGAGAGTGAGTGAGAAAGTGAGAGAGAGAGAGAGTGAGAGAGAGAGAGAGTGAGAGAGAGAGTGAGAGAGAGAGTGAGAGAGAGAGAGAGAGAGAAAGATAAGGTATTGAGACCTACTTACAGCCGGACCCTAAATTTAGCTGCTTCTGACCACCACTGATAGACACAGAGTTTTCCCAGAGAGATTACACATTGGGGTGTGTGTGTGTGTGTCTGTCCCAGTTTATAACTGGGCCTTCTCCAGTACCAAGAATGTGAGAAGCTTTTGTGAACTCCGTGCTTGATGGGAAAGGACTGACATTTAATGTTCATTAATTCTCACACTGTTCTCCAAAGCCTGGAAGCCCTGAAAAATAATTCAAAGCCTGGAAGCCCTGAAGAATAATTCAAAGTCAATACCCATTACATCAGTTATTGGTACATCTCTAAAAAACAGTGTTCATTACATTTAACCATGTTTGTCCAACTTTAAAACCCCAAAATACCTGCAAGGTTATCTGGTGTGTGTGTGTGTGTGTGCGTGTGAGATAGGTGTCTGTGTGTGTGTGTGTGTGTGTGTGTGTGTGTGATAGGTGTCTGTGTGTGTGTGTGTGTGTGTGTGATAGGTGTCTGTGTGTGTGTGTGTGTATGTGTGATAGGTGTCTGTGTGTGCTTTGGGAATTGA
>NC_044498.1:5830064-5850064 GCF_902362185.1 Chanos chanos
GAGCTTCAAACACGACCCCTGTACTGTATGTCTCCCCACTGGGTGCATTCATGTAAACGCATTCATGTGAGAGGAGAACTGTTCTCTGGGCGTTTGTAGGAATTGAAACATTCTGGATTTATTTAGACTTGAAGCTCAGACACGAAGAGGGACCATTTGAAACTGTGACACAGGGCCTCAGAGCCTTAGAGAGGAAGAAAACTCCCTTGCTCACACACACACACACACACACACACAAACACACACTCCGAGAGACCACCCTGAATTTTCAGGGTCGCTCTGGAATGTAGCGTAACCACGGAAACCCCGAGGTCTCCCCTCAGGTGGACCCTAAAAACACAGAGGCGTGTGAGAGGAGCCCGGTCGTAACTCGGGGACACAGTTCTTGGAAAGCGTGAACCCTGAAAGTGTTTTCTGACTTCTTAAACAGACGCCTATTTTTTTTTTTTAAACAACCAGAAAAGAAAAAAAAGGGTTGAAGTGTACAGATAAAAGTTTATTCCTCAGCTGTTTATTCCTAAACTGTGCATTTCAGACAAAGGGAGATAGGGAACAAGGGCATTTAGTGGTTTTTTGTTTTGTTTTTTCCTAGAAACAATCAGGTCGTTTAACCAAGGTGGTCTTTCAGTATTGGGGGATGCACAGATTTTGTATTTCTGATGGAACAGTCCACATTTCAACTCTTAACAGTCTGGCTTCCCCGGGGTGTGATTAGACCTGGAAAGCATTTCCAGTTCACGCACAGCCTGACCCTCTGCCAGTTTGAGTTGTAGTTCAAGTCCGTGAGCGCGGGGAACGCTCCACACGTCTTCGGCGTGTTTTCAGCCAAAACACGAGAGCTTCGCCCGAGAAACGCTACAGCAGTGGTCCTCGTTAATGTTCTAAACCGGGTTTGAAGTTGCAAAAAGCAAGCTGTGGTGAATAACTCAGGACCAAAGGGCTTTGGAAAAGGGGCTGAAGTGAACTTAGTCGGCGTGTGTGTGTGTGTGTGTGTGTGTGTGTCTGTGTGTGAGTAAAATGAACCAGACCAGGTTGTGAACTTAAACTACTCTACCTGAGGGAAGAGCAGCCTTTGGTTCTGGTCCAATCCAATCATGGTACGGGTTTCCATATGAGGGGGTTATGTAAGGTCATGAACATCAAAAAGCGGAATCTAAAAACAAGCTTCCTGTGTACTGCCAGGTATTTCCTGTGCTCCTGTAACACACACAAACACACACACACATGCACATGTGCACACACACACACACACATACACCTTGGGACAATTTTTACAGTGAACTTGTGGTTTTGGGTTCCCAAAAAAAGAAGGAAGCTAAAAGTCCTGTGAGTGTGTGTGTGTGTGTGTGTGTGTGCTTGTGTTCCTAGCTGTGTCAGCATATGTTTCTCATGAACGAATATAGATCTGAATTTCAAATAAAAGTAATGGTAACCAGGCATGGGGAGGGTGTTGTGATGGGGGGGGGGGGGCAGCATTCCTTGGCCGTGATGTAAAAGGAAGTCAAATTAGAAATCTCCCTGATGGCTGGCAGGGGTCCAGGCGTATGAACGTGCAGAGGAGAGCGGGGGGTCCCGTCAGCGTTTGGTCGTCCCCCCTGCTCTGATGAGCCATCAGGGCCAGTTAACGGCAGCGCAGGTCAGTAGCCGACGCTCTGAACAGCCGACCGGCGTGACATTTCAAACAGACGGCCTCTCACAGCAGACGCCGTGATTAATGACTGGTGTTATCCCCACTGAGAGAAAACACGCACCACACTCTGCGCCGTAAAAATATACACGTGCTTCTTCCTCTGAGAAGAAAAGAATGGAAAGGGCAAGGGAGGAAGGTTTTTTCTTTCTTTCTCTCTTTCTTTCTTCCTTTCTTTCGACTTCACACCGTCCTTTTTCCTGTTTTAGAGCACTGATTGAAAACTGTACATTTAAGAACCTGCAGCACATGCTCTTTGTTTGTCTCTTTCTATGTTCCTCCGGCTCTGAGAAGGATTTAATACAATTCCCATATTGATGCAAAGATGATTCCGCATTTTAAAGGCTGTTAAAAATCGGAACATGCTATAGACCAAACACACATGCGCGCACACACACACACACATGCACATGCTTGCACCACAATGTCTGGTAACTGGAGCCGGCAACACAGAGACCAACAGAGCTTTAGGATGCTTTATCTCAGGGCTGTAGTCACAAGGGAAAACTGAGATAGATACTTCCTGAGTAAATTGATTTTATCTTCTGTATGTGTGTGTCTGTGTGTGTGTCTGTGTGTGCATGCGTGTGTGTCTGCACTGTCTGCAAATACACACAACAGTTTGTGTGTATGTGTGTGTGTATGAGTGTGAGCGGTGTGTGAGTGTGTGTGTGTGTATGTGTATATGTGTGTGTGTGTGTGTGTGTGCAGGGATCGATGAAGAAAGCGATCTGGCTCATGTTTCGCCTCCTCAGCATGCTGTAGGTCTGAGTTCAGTCCCGTCTGTTCACAATGACCTCCAGCGTCCACCACACATATGCCACGGTCCCATTCACACACACACTTTACCCTCCTCACAACACGTCCGTTTTGGTTTTTGTCGTTTTCCTTTATTTATGCGTCTCCCTTACTTTGTCCGCGATGAGCGGCCACCGTGTCAAATTCACATTCGACTGTCTCGCCTCTTCGGCACGCTTCAAAGTTACCCCTTTAAGTCTAGCTTAATGCGGCGCGATTTGAATTTGGCACAAGCCGTTTGAGATAAATGAGAAGACAGTGTAACACAGTGCCCAATTGTTCGGCGCTTGTTCCAGTCGTGCTTCATCCAGGCTGTCTGTATATCTGATCAGGCCGTCCTTCAAAAACACATTTATCTGTCTGTGGCTGGGGCTGTGGCGTTCCAAATGCATCGCCTCTGCTTCAAAGGAATATCAATTAACAAGCGGACCGTCTCTCCGGAGGAAACCTTACCTCCCAAACGTCACACACAACAGAGCACCAAGCATGTGGCCGCACCCTCACCTCTGACCCCCAACTGTTATAGAGTCGGGGAGGGGGGGTTTTTGGTACTTCCCCTCTGACCTGTCCGAGCTGGCTCTGGGCATCGCCGATTCGCCGGGACGATGGATCCTTTGTGGTCACGGACATTCCTGTCCACAGAGGTCGCAGAGAGGTCGCGTAAGAGCGAGAACCTCCGATAGAGTTCAGGAGCCGCGCAGTTCCCGGTCACCCAGCGGTTAGATTTGTGGATGAATGAGAGTGTTGGATTTGATGACTAGCTCTTTGGGACACGTTCAAAAGTGCTTTGTGGGACCCATTAGCAAAGTAAACCTCAAGGTCTTCATTGTATAAAAGGTTTCACGCAATAAAAGACCAACATGCGTAAGTATGACATATCCGTGAACTTCTGAACAAGAGTCTGGTAAAGCTAACACATTTAAGAGGTAAAGGATTTATATTCGTTGACTGCATTTAGCAAAGAGTGTGTATCAATTTGAGTTTTGGATCCCCGTGTTTTCGCGCACCATGTGGAGAAAACAAACCCAAAACACCGGCACTCCCGACCAGTCTCTCAAGATGCCCCGTATGTTGGAGCTGTTCCGCGAGTCTGACTTAAAACAACAAATATTAAAGTCCATGGGCTGAGTCACCGATGACGGCTTTTCGTATGAAACCGGGGGTTTTTATGACCACTCCAGGGGAAAAAGAAAACACGCAGAGAACACGACGTTTATCAGAGGCCCGTCGGGAACATCAAACATTTGTCCTGGCTTTGTGGACTTAGTAAAGACAGTGTTTCAGAAGAAAAACCCACTCTTGTGTTTCATTTATATCATTCTGCGAATTACCTTGAAAGACCCCTCAGAGTTGACACGAGGACAGGGTCGGAAGAGCTCTGTTTCTGGACTCTGACTGTTTACACTTGGCTTCAGATCCATTAACGAGCACCTCACACCTTTAACGACCCAAACCCAGGGAATGGTAGAAAAATAAAACAGCGATGGACTTTTTCAAACTCGCAAATAACCTCACGCAAAAACAATCCACCATTGACTCAGGAGATAAAAAAAAACTCACCTTTTGGCTGAATCGTGGTTGACTGCACCCCTGTGAATAATTCACACACACACCCCCCCCCCCATTAGACAGTGGCCAGCATAAACATAGGCCGGCATAAAGAATATGAAAGGAAATGGATATTCCCTTCCCGGTCCTTTTAGGTAAAATACTGCATCCTGAAACTCCAGGCGATTCAATATGAAAGAATGAATCTCATTGTGGATTCTCCCTTTGTGTTCAACGTCAGTTTAAAAGGTTTGACAAATGGGAGTCATATTTAATGCTTTATACATTCTGCAATCCATCTTAAACCTGCAGTACATTTCAATTGGATTGAATAGCGCTGTTAAGATGCTACTGAAAAATGTATGGACATTGACTTTCAAATGCTGTGTGTGGTAAAAGATCACTGTGACATTTTGGGGGAAAAAAAGCCCTCAGGACCCCCCCCCCCCCCCCCCCCCCCACACACACACACACACACACACACACACACACACCACCACCACGCACACTCACACACACACACACACGCCCCTGTCAAAATAAAGACGTTTTTTCAGCCTTGATTTTTCATTTGATTTTAAACTGTATGTAGTATTAAAGCAGATAAATGATTCAGTACTGTATTACATCCATCAGGGTTTTGTTTGGACTGGACACAGCTGACTGTCACTTGTCACAGATTAGACAAGACCATTCACAAAATCAGCTTGAGTTTGTGTTCACCTCCAATAACTCTCCTATGCAGTCACAATAACAGAGTCTGTATAAAGGCGTGGCAGTTTGTCTGTCTTACAGTTTGACAGTGTGCATGTGAATGGAGACAGACCTGAATAAAAGAGTTACTGCATTCATGGCATGCAGCGCATTGTTGCCAGGTACTACTATGGACACTGCCGCTTTCCCAGTCCACTGATCTGGGAACAGTTCTAAAGGTGATCATACTTTAGGCAATATATACATAGGCAGCTTTGCAGGTACCAGGGTGAGGCA
Organism: Chanos chanos; assembly: GCF_902362185.1. NCBI lineage: Eukaryota > Metazoa > Chordata > Actinopteri > Gonorynchiformes > Chanidae > Chanos > Chanos chanos. The sequence goes on from NC_044498.1 coordinate 5,835,088, forward strand.
CAAGGAATCTAGTTTGGCTTCTGGACAAACGCATGACATTAGATGGCTGGCGGAAAAAAAAAAAAACTGTGTATAATCGACAAAGAACTGTTATCGATGTGTCATCGAACGTTTTTTGCTCAATGCTGGCTCGAGTCAGCTCCTCGACAAGTTGATTAATAGTTGACTAAAAGTGTGAGCGATCCGTGACTAGACAAGGCAGCACACTAGAGATGATCGACTCAATTTCTATACAGCAGCGGCTCTATTAACAATGACTTGACTTTTGACTTTTGAATTTCCCTGCAGTTTTCCTGCATTAAACAAATGAACTGCCAACTCTCTTTCTCCTCCCCCAACTCTCTCTCAGCGGCTACCATTACTGCAGAGAGTTTTTATGGTCCTGGTGGTCACATGATCTGCGTCTGGCTCTTGGATTGGGGATTAAAAAAAAATTGATGATCACATTTCTTCCCACAACCAAAAGCTACTGAGTTTCAGTGCAAGAACTCCACATTGCATGTCATTATTTGCAAAAAAAAAAAAAAGTAAAATGCTGGGGAGAAGAGCTGCAGTCCTGAGCTGAAAACCAACTGTTTCTGGATCAGTGCATGACTACGCAAGGACAGAGAAAGGATAACCTATGCACACATGGATCCCAAATGAGTTTGCGAGCGCAGATGAATGGTCTACCGTGAGAAGGCTGATTTACACACAGGGCACTTTCCTGAGCCACGGTACGGGAGTGTTTTCACTGTCATTTTCTGCAGAGGGGGGAAAAAATGAGAGTTGGAGAGAACTTTAACAGTGATGGTTTTGTTCTCTCTCTCTCTCTCTCTCTCTCTCTCTCTCCCTCTCTCTCCCTCTCTCACACACGCACACACGCAAAGGATCACTAGTCAATCACCTCAAAATGACAAAAACTATCCATTGCCTCTATAAGTGTAACACCCTTATGCACGACTTTATAAAAACAAAATTTACCAAAAGAGAGTAATGACTATCTATGCAGATGAGTTCAAGCACATCTATAAATACAATATAAAGCAGTCAAATGTCACATCTGGTACTAATAATACCATTGGTGGAATTGAGAAAATAGACAGGGGTTTCCCAGCAGTCTGCACTCACGATCAGTCTGTTTTTGGCATTAGCCTTAGTGTGTGTGCGTGTGTGTGTGTGTGTGTGAGTGTGTGTTTAGACATTATGGGACAAATATGAGAACGCTGAGCGCTGGACTGGCCTTTCATGCTGCTTTTACAACACCAAAGGGGCATTTAAAGAGAGAGAGAGAGAGAGACAAAGAGAGAGAGAGAGAGAGAGGTGCACATGTATACAACCCACTCACATGCTCTTCTAAAGAGATGTTGAAGGCTTGTTAAACTTACCCAAACGCTCTTTATCAAGCACATTTCCCTAAACCGCATGTGCACACTCTCATAGGTGAAACCTCAACAGGCAAACTGAAGCACTACTGGTTACAACTTTTTATTGTTCACTCATAAACTAATAATCAGTTCTGCCTGTGTGTGTGTGTGTGTGTGTGTGTGTGTGTGTGTGCATGTGTGTGCATGTGTGTGTGTGAGAGTGTGTGTGTGTGCGCGTGTGAGAGTGTGTGTGTGTGTGTGTGTGTGTGAGTGCGTTGGATGGTGAAGACATTCCAGAATGACACACGGATCTTGATTTTACGTATTATGCCTTTAAAAATACGTATTATGCCTTTAAAAATATCTTTACATGCGATTGATGATGATTCTGTTACCCCAGGCTAATGAGGAGCCCCTGCACCAGTCAGAGGAGGGGCAGGGGGATTTGGATGGAGGTATGGAGAAAGAGGGAGCAAAAGATGAGATGAAAGGCTGGTTACAGTAGCTTGACACATTTCTCTTATCTGTTGCCCAGACATACTGAGGCCTCCAGAGACTGGTGAAGGAGGGGGAGACCCGGGATTGAGAAGGAGAGAGAGAGAGAGACAGAGAGAGAGAGAGAGAGAGAGAGAGAGAGAGAGAGAGTGTGTGTTTGATAGCAAGCATGACCTATAAGACATTTGAATGGCATCACAGTCAAAGTGTCAGAGACTTAGCAAAGTATCTCAATACACAATCTCTTATCTCTACACTGCCCTTGTAACTAGACCAATAGCACATGTCCATGAACTTCACTCTGCAATGGTTAACCATGATGTTGTCACAGAAAATACAAGGTTGAGTGCACTAACATCTTGCAAATGCACAGGTAAAATACTAACAGCGTTTATAATGATTCTGTGTGTGTGTGTGTGTGTGTGTGTGTGTGTGCGTGCACGTGCAAGGTGTTTATGGATTGGGAATTGATATCTCTATGACTTCATTCATGTGGCGTTATATTGGATTAAATTCAACACGGTGGATTCTCCTGTTCTTAGCTGGGTTTTAAGAGCTGAATGTGAGCTTACAGTCTCCAGGGACCATGAAAAGTATCAGTTTTAAACTTAGACCTTTTACACTGTTATTCAATAGAAATCCCACCCCGAGAATACAAACCCTGTCCCACGCCCATACATATTTAGGGTGAAGTTTTATTTCTATTTGAATCATCGAGGGCGTTTAATGACTGTTTTTTATGCCTTGTGTAAAATATACCCTGCCTATAGTTGCATAGTTAAGCTCATTATCCACATGGTGTTATCTATGTGTTATGAAGTCCGAAGTGAAAAAAAAAAACAGGGGAAAATCCAGAGAGAGAGAGAGGGAGAGAGAGAGAGAGGATGCATTCTTGCAGACACGGGTTAACGAAGGCTTGGAAATCTAACTATGTTCAGGTCTAATTGCATAACTTGCCTCGTACTCATTGTTCAGCCCTGCCTCAGGTTTCCTTTTTCTTCTTTTTCTTTTTCTTCTTCTTCCTCTTCTTCTTCTTCTTCTTCTCCCGCCCCCCTTTTTTTTTTAATAAGAAAGACTTGGAGACTCAATTTCAACAGTAGCAGCAGCTGCTCAGGATTAACGACCAAGGGAGGAAAAAAAACAGTCAGACCTAATCACCCCCCCCCCCCAAAAAAAAAGAGAGAGAAAAAGAGAACAAGTCCAGCTAATGTCAGGACGTGTGAGTACAGGAGAGAAGGAACGGCTCCGCCAGAGTCACCAACAATCACAACAAAAGCAAGATGAAAATCAGAAATCTGCTCAAGCGTTTCTAACCCCATTCCTGGATTATTCACGATGACAAATGGATGGAGCAAAACGTGATAAACTGAGAGCGAAGAGAAATGTGTTTCTGGGGGTTTCTGTACGACGTGTTAGTGTGCAAGACGCGCAATTAATAAAAATCAATGAAGAGGTTCTTCCGCATTTTACAGTGATCTACCACCCAAGTCACCGTTCAGCAATCAGCACAACTCAAAATTAAACAAACTGCTCTCCCCACATGAATCATTCGGTGCCTCCGGTGACTTAATCTCAACCATATGGGGAAACTTTTCGGTCTCTTTCATTAACTGCTGAGAGCCGCTGACCTGAAGGCATGAAGAACACGGTGACGTAGAAATCAGCGATCTCTCTTTTTCTTTTCTTTTCCTTTTTTCTTTTTTTTTAAACCGAGGCGCCCGTGGTTCTCACCCCTACAGAAACGGATACACTCGGGGTTTACACGGTAATTAATCACACAAGTAGACACGCAATGCTGAACATGCCCCCCGATCACCTCAACAGCGGCGACCGGGGTGAGAGTAGACGGTCGGCACAGAGGCCACTTTGTGTTGGAAACACAAGCGATTGTTCGGCCGGGCGACGGGGTCCAGTTGCGCATGTGAAAGTGAACATTGTGTGGTTGTTTTGACAACCTCGACAGACGACGCTGTAGATTTCCTGTTCAGCAGACGTTTCTACCACAAAACCATTATACAAACGACAATGCAATGGACCTAAAAGACATTGTTTTAATGTAGGTTGCCACTGCCATCTGCTGGAGATCTGGAGGTAATGTCTGAGCATTCTACGTAAGCTAGCCTACGTTTGATGGCTGGTCAAATTACCCGACAGCTTCTTTTTTAAACTGAATTATATTTTTATCCGTTTAGAGCAATATTTCAAACACATTGTTTGCCACTGAGTAACGCTATTCATTTTGAGGTATAGGCCTATATTTTTATATGTAGGCTATATGTTCATCCCATAATGTCTCGCTTCCTCGTCGAAGAAGTTTTTTAAAGATAGTCTATAGCTCATATATGCCTGTTTAAAAGAAAATATTTAAGAGTTGACAAAACATTTAGCATTCTGTAGTTATTATTAATAACTGGCATGCAATTATCACGCAAAACCAGAATACAAACGACACGGACTGACTTACTTACGGATGCCATCACCATCTCTAACGGCCGCTCTGGCTTCCCACGTGCACCTGGGATACCCTCAGCTAAACACGCGCCTGCAATACGATATCCAACGATATCGGTCCTAGGTAGGCGAGAAAAAACAGAATATTAATTGAATTAAGCGATTTAGGTAAGTTGAAAACAGCGCCGTAGTGAAATCGCGAACTTTTTAAGAAAGCGTGTATGACTTTTGAGTGTTAACACCAAATGAGATATAGTTTTTACCACTGTAGCATCAAAAAACGGTATTAGTCGGTAATTTAAAGAATTAGCTTACAATGCAATAGTCAACTGACATAATAATGTGATAACTAGCTCTCTATGAAATCTCCTCCATCATGAGTGCCGTGAGTCCACAGTTGTTGGACTGTGGGTAGTCCAGAGACATGGTGACTGTGAGCTGGCACTGGTAATTGCCAGTTGCCAACGAGCTGGCATTGCTTAGTGAGCTGACTCCTTGTTAGAAGAGAACGAGAGAGAGAGGGAGAGAAAAACATGCGGAGTTGTTGGCTGCATTCCCCTTGGAGGAGCTGCCCCTGTCAGTTAAGGCGCGCCGAGCTGTCCAGTCAAGCCACCGAACGCTGGATTTGACAAGCGTCGGGCGGTGTCGACAGCATGCTGCTTTTCTCTGAAGTGATCTGTTTCGGTCTGATTTTTAATTAAAAACGACGTATTCATAAAACCCCATGGCAGAACTCTTGCTGGGGCAGCACTGGTGGCAGGCGCGTCATGTGTGGTCTGAGGCCTTTTCAAAGGTCAGTGGTGCTTTGCTTTCAGACTTCATAGCATATGAAAATGTAGTGCCCTTACAGTGGCATCCCAAATTGAAAAAGTTCTGTTTTATATGGTTCCATCTCTTAGAAATTCTTTAGACGAGCCAAAGCGCTGTGCCACAATTTCCTCAACTATTGTCTACCGTACGCTAGAGACACGCACTTCATACTCGCCTCCAAATATTCAAAACGCTAAACACGCGAAACGTAATTCGTTAGAATTTGCCGTGTTCCACAACTGCTTTTTTAGTGGTATGCCTATTCGTCTTAGACCTGAGAAGCCTGCACGTGCTTGTTTTGCCAAGAGTTTAAAATGAACTTGAGCACCAGAACTCATCACGAGGGGCGCGCACAAGAGTGGCTCCAACGCAACACACGACTGAGGCAAAGAACTCGGCCGTTTGTTCGTTTAATCTCTGTACTGTTGTGTTCATGTTATATTTTTCTTTTTCGTGTGGAAGGCTGACTTATATCTTGGTGGAATGATCTGATGACAACCACACACGGTCTACGTCACAACCACATATCACACACCGTTTTAAGACCCTGTTTTAGCTCCATACATGGCCCACAGGTAACCCCAGCATTACTATCACATAATTTCAAGGACACTGTTCATTCCCTTTGACCAAACAGCCCGTTTGTTCTTTGGTCATTTTGAAGACTGTACAACTCCCTTAAATTCGATTAATGATTTTTTTCCCCAAAATTTACCACCTTCGAATTCGTGGTTGAAAATGTGTCCCGTGGTCCGATCCAGCGAGTTATTCTGCGGACACGTGTGACCGCAATAAACGCATGAAACACCAAGAAGAGCTGGTTTACTTTATTACAACTGATTGTCAATCGCCCCAACACCGCAACAACTTTATTTTCCCGTTAGTTTTTATGTTTGCTGAGAACCCGTGTTATGAGTAGGGCGCACAGTTTTGTTTTGTTTTGGGGTTTTTTTAGTCACACCTCCTGCGCAAATTTGTGTCTCCATTTCAGTTTTGTTCCACCATGTGTCACTGCACACACTCCTTTGTCAGTGACTTAAACAATCAACACAACTGTATGATTTTATTTGTACATTTTTCGGGATACCCGAAAGAGTTTTCTTATTTTGCTTTCCAAAGCACCTGAAACAGAACATTTTACAGATGCCCACGTCATCCCCAGTTCTACACAGTCATGAGGAACTGAACATTGAACACTGCACACGGCGCGCGTTTGTCCTGATTGCTGGTAATTGATTCATAACTACACTGACTACTGTAAATGCAGTGAGATCATAGTTCAATAGGCTGTTCAGAAAAAAGACTGGTTAGACATCAGAGGGACAGATTAAAAACAAGCAAAACCTGAGCATCGTAAACTAAGACACTGCTTAAACGTGGGGATCGCGTATTTTCGCTCATTCTACACACTTACCCATCACATCTGTCAACCACAGAAGTTTGCCCCCCCCCCCCCGTCGTCAGCTCTGTTCAGGCTGCAATCCTCAGCGCTGCCGGACAACAGAACAGCATCCCCCTTTCTCCCTCCGCCCTTGTATGACTGGGCAACCCAAAGCAATGACAATGATTTATCAGCTAACAATCGCTCTCCGAGTCATCAAACGGACGGACAGAGAACGTCGAATCTACTCGGCTAAGCAAAAAGATAGAGATACTTCATTTGGACTTGGTAGGTCTCATTTGGAGAGGAGTGGAATGGCCTCTCTAAATGACTTGTATTCATCGACCCCCACCTCAGAAACACACACCTTAATGTAAAAGGGCACCAACATACTGAAGATGAGAAAAGTTCAGGGAACCGGCACAAAAGATTTATATTACAGCAAAGATCTTTTTAATGGTCCCAAATATACCGAACAACTAAGAATACACTCATGTAAAAGAAAAAAAAAAAAATGAAGATATGACAAAATGGATCACATCTAGAGTTCCACTCAATCTTTAATCAAGACGGGCTTACAAATTTCCAAAAAATCTGCAGTTTCAAAGGGCAAAAAAGGGTAAAACTATCTCTTCCCCCTAGTGAGGTTTTAAAAACCTGTTCAAGTGTGACTGAAAACGTCCTGAACATTCAGAGGCAGGTCTCTTTTTTTTTTTTTTTTTTTTTTAATCGTCATTTTAAAAAAAGGAGAGGAAGAGAAGAACGACAGAATAAGAAAAAAAAAAAGAAAACGAGACGAAACTGCTGGCATCGAAAGAGGAAGAACTTCCGCAGAGCCACGAGGACAACGGTGACATCATCAAAGACAACGATCCCAGACATTCTCTCGAGTATCCCGTCCGGCCCTAGAACTAAATTAAAAAAAAAAAAAAAAGAAAAAAAAAAAAAAACGTAAAACAACCCAAAAAAAAAAAAAAAGATGGTGTGTGTGTGTGGGAGGTGAGGGGAACAGACAGAAGTAAGGGGTAGAGGAAGGAGAGAAAGAAATGGAGGCGGAGTCAGCGAAAGTGAGTGGTGGTTCTGGATTGGCTGGCCCGTATGGGTCATTTGACGTCCTTCCCTGAGAGGGGGGGGGGCAGTGTGTCCTGGTCCGAGCCCTGAAAGCTCTGTAGGGCACCAGTGTGTGTCTGTGTGTTTTTCTATGTGTGTGTGTGTGTGTATGTATATGTGAGAGAGGTCATTTAACCCCCCAAGTACTTTTAGCTTCGTTGAATTTAATTTTTTTTTTTTTGTTAAATCCTTTTTTTTTTATTATCATTTCATCCAAACCACAGTTTTTACTCTTCGCTCTTGCTTTCTTATTCACAAGTTTCTCACTCCCGTCTCCAATTGGCACTTGAGCAAGGGAAAATCCGTGTGGAGACGTCCATCGTTTCATTATGCGGCCCGTGTTTTTTTTGTTTTCGTTTTTTTATTTCTCCTTCTCTCTCTCTCTCACTCACTCACTCACTCTCTCTCCATTCCTCTCCATATCACATCCCACAGACTCCTGTGTGGGGCTTCATTCATTCCTTCTTTCATCATCCGTTCATTCGCTTTATTCATTCATATTATTTTGTTTGTTTGTTTGTTTGTTTTTTTTCAGTTTTCGAGTTCTAAGCAGAGCGCCGTAACAAGTCTGTGGATGCGACGCCCTCCGAGCGTTGCCGTGGCGACCGGACAGCGAGCGCTTTTAAGAACTCAGCTTTGACTTCTTGGACAACGGCGGGCTCCCCTCTTTACTGTCTGAATCGTTCTCGTCATCCTCTTCCTCGTCATCGTCCGGGTAGTCCACTAATCCCGTAAAAGTCCCCTGAGAGAGAGAGAGAGTGAAAAGAAAGAAAAAAAAATCAGCTCTAATTCCCTTAATTACACTTAACCGCCTGCCAGTCCTGCTCCTGAGGGCTCTAGACTCTCCAGGTCTCTCTCTCCGCCCTCACACACTTGATCCAATTAAGGCCTTGATAATTAGCTGATGAGTTGAATCAAATGTGGTAGGGCAGACCGGGGACCCCTGTAACTCATCTGTACAGAACTATGGAGCAGCAGAGCAGGATTAAAAAAAAAAAACAAAAAACAAAAAAACATGCACAAACATTACAGACCGTTCCTTGTGCCCAACTAAAAGACTAGAGGCCAATGGTCTCCTCTTGTCATTCTTGTTCTGTGTGAGGGAGGAGAAGAGGAGGAGCGTCTCACCTTGGTGGTGACAGCTGCCGTGGGAGGAGAGCTCCTGGCCCCCGTGCCGGGGGAGCCGGGCGACCCTGGGGATCCCGGGTGCAGGGAGGCGGTCGGGGGCGAGGACAGGCTGGGTTTGGGCGAGCTGGAGAAGGACAGTTTAAAACTGGGACTCTGTCTGCCTGAGAAACTGGCTTTGCCCGTCAAAACCTCCTTCTCCTCTGAGTCTTTCACTGGGCGGAGGAAAAGGGGGGGGGGGGGGGGGGGGGGGGGGGGGGGGGGGGGGGGGAGACACAAAGACAAAAGGTTAATACACGCTAGATCACGCTAGTCCACGAGTGTGTATTCCGTAAACAACAAAAGTACCTGTCAGTACAGGCCGAACCAAATATACAATTTGCGACGCATATAAAAACCATGGATAACACGATTCAAATCTCTCAATATTTAGCTGTCAGATACTCTGCCTCCCTCTAGAGGCTGTTTATATATAAGCACCCACTTCTACGCTTCTTTACATGTACTGGATCCTTTGGGCGACACAAATTAAATGTGTGTGTGTGTGTGTATAGGAGTTTTTGGTGTGTGTGTGTGTGTATGTGTGTGTATATTTGAGTTACTGGTGTGTGTGTGTGTGTGTGTGTGTGTGTGTGTGTGTGTGTGTGTACAGGAGTTTTTGGTGTGTGTGTGTGTGTGTGTGTGTGTGTGTGTGTACAGGAGTTTTTGGTGTGTGTGTGACCGGATGCGGGCCGTGGGGAAAGGGGAGAGTAAAACATGCGTAAATGAAGTGCAGTTTCCTACGTTTTTTCCTCTCCATGAATTTGCTGATGGGGTCCATCAAATCCTCGTCGCTCTTCATCTTGTCGGAGGGCGGCACCACCGCCTCCCCGTCCTCCAGGTCCTCCTCGTCTGTGTTAAACCACATCTCCTCCTCGTCCTCCAGCGTCCGTGCGTCCCGGCGGAAACGGTGGTTCCTCAGTATTGACCGCATGCTGGAGACGGGGGGGGGGGCGGGGAGACCAGGCGTCGAGCACACATTTAAAGACCGAGGTTTTTTTTCTCCTATCTCCATCTTTCTCAGACATTCAGTACAACTGGACACTCAATCACTCATTATGTCACTATGAAACCCAGTCACATCCAGGCCTCCACAGTCAGGACTTACATAATGCGTTATTAGTAATTAATTATATGTTATTCACAGGTACTCAGTACTGTCAGAACATCAGCAACCACTGCTGGTCATAAGTAAGGCCGTCTGAACTTACCCTAAAATTTGACTTGAGCGGTAAACGTCTCCACAAATGTCGACTTGCAGTTTTTTTCTGTTTTTTTTTTTAGCTAAACTGTAGGCTAAACGTTCTGCCACATTTAACGTACGGTAAACTGAATGTGCTAATGTCACGATTAAAGTATCGTAGCAATACTGCGGTCTGTCTTAATCATGTTTTGTACGTTTACACACGTGCATTTTATGTAGTCTTGCGTAGGCCTGTGTAGTTTCAGTGAGTTCTGTTTACAGTTTCATGTGGTTCTGTGCTGTTGTAGCACCATAGTCCTGGAGGAATGTTGTTTCATCCTCTCTGTGTACTAGCTGTATATGGTTGAGATGACAATAAAGCCAGTCTATGTCTAAAGGCCCTGGGTCATTCATCACATTACTGTGCACTATACTGTAGGATGAAGAGGTGTGTCAGAGTGTGTGTGTGTGTGTGTGTGTTTCTGACCTGTCTAGTTTGGGGTTGTCCTGTCTTTCTCTCTGCTGCTCGTAACGTAACTTTAGTCCCTTAAATGTCTGCACGTAGTCGACGTCCTCCAGGGCCTTCCAGTAGCTCTCTATGATATGAGCCGTGAGGGACTTCACATCCTCCTGCACCAAAGGGGGGGGGGGGGCGGAGGGGGGAGAGAGAGAGAGAGAGAGAGAGAGAGAGAGAGAGAGAGAGAAGAGAGAAAAGAGAGAGGTGGTTGGGAGAGCTATTATCTACTGTCTATTGTCACTTTGTTTAAAAGGTGTTCACGTCTTTTGCCGTGCAATAATAAACTCGTATGACTCTTTTCAGACTGTAAACTAGTGCTGGCTCTGGTGGATCTATTTTACCATCAGACTGTAAACTAGTGCTGGCTCTGGTGGATCTATTTAATCATCAGACTGTAAACTAGTGCTGGCTCTGCCAGATCTATTTAACCATCAGACTGTAAACTAGTGCTGGCTCTGGTGGATCTATTTAATCATCAGACTGTAAACTAGTGCTGGCTCTGCCAGATCTATTTTACCATCAGACTGTAAACTAGTGCTGGCTCTGGCGGATCTATTTAACCATCAGACTGTAAACTAGTGCTGGATCTGGCGGATCTATTTAATCATCAGACTGTAAACTAGTGCTGGCTCTGGTGGATCTATTTAACCATCAGACTGTAAACTAGTGCTGGCTCTGCCAGATCTATTTTACCATCAGACTGTAAACTAGTGCTGGCTCTGCCGGATCTATTTAACCATCAGACTGTAAACTAGTGCTGGCTCTGCCGGATCTATTTAACCATCAGACTGTAAACTAGTGCTGGCTCTGGCGGATCTATTTAACCATCAGACTGTAAACTAGTGCTGGCTCTGGCGGATCTATTTAACCATCAGACTGTAAACTAGTGCTGGCTCTGGCGGATCTATTTTACCATCAGACTGTAAACTAGTGCTGGCTCTGGCGGATCTATTTAACCATCAGACTGTAAACTAGTGCTGGCTCTGGCGGATCTATTTAACCATCAGACTGTAAACTAGTGCTGGCTCTGCCAGATCTATTTAACCATCAGACTGTAAACTAGTGCTGGCTCTGGCGGATCTATTTAACCATCAGACTGTAAACTAGTGCTGGCTCTGGCGGATCTATTTAACCATCAGACTGTAAACTAGTGCTGGCTCTGGTGGATCTATTTAATCATCAGACTGTAAACTAGTGCTGGCTCTGCTGGATCTATTTAACCATCAGACTGTAAACTAGTGCTGGCTCTGGAGGATCTATTTAACCATCAGACTGTAAACTAGTGCTGGCTCTGCTGGATCTATTTAACCATCAGACTGTAAACTAGTGCTGGCTCTGGCGGATCTATTTAATCATCAGACTGTAAACTAGTGCTGGCTCTGGTGGATCTATTTAATCATCAGACTGTAAACTAGTGCTGGCTCTGGTGGATCTATTTAATCATCAGACTGTAAACTAGTGCTGGCTCTGGTGGATCTATTTAACCATCAGACTGTAAACTAGTGCTGGCTCTGGTGGATCTATTTAACCATCAGACTGTAAACTAGTGCTGGCTCTGGTGGATCTATTTAACCATCAGACTGTAAACTAGTGCTGGCTCTGGAGGATCTATTTAACCATCAGACTGTAAACTAGTGCTGGCTCTGGAGGATCTATTTAACCATCAGACTGTAAACTAGTGCTGGCTCTGCCGGATCTATTTAACCATCAGACTGTACTACTGTAGAGATTTTACTCTTCTGTTTACTCTTCAAATTTCAATCCACATAATGTGAATAAACACATGCTCCCTTTAAGAAAAAAAAAGTGTCGAGTTCTGAAAAATGACTAGTAGGCTATAGATGAAAGACTGAAATAAGTTTATAGGTGAATGGAACGGGGGGGGGGGGGGAGGTGAGACTGTCAAAAAAAAAAACCAGTTTTGTTTGTGCATATTCCACACGCATGGTCCATACTCACCACTCGTACATACTCAAACAGCTCTATAATGGCAGAGTTGAGGAGGTTGTATCGTGAGCCGTTGTTCAGGAAGGATTTGACCACGGGCTCAAATAAGAAGTTCCTCATGATGTATCGGTTATAGAACTCGTCCTTCAGGCCGATGATCTTCCTCATGAAGCGCAAAGCACCTGGAACGTGCCGGAATAATGCCGTCACAGATCTGCATCGAGCCAGTCTTAAACAAAACAATGGAGCGGTCTGCATACATGTGTGTTTGACATATTTGACGTTGACATAGACAGCAATCTGTGTTATGCTTGTATTTGACCACAAGCATATGTTCTAATGGATTATTACTCTGAGCATGTGTGTGTGTGTGCATGTGTTTGAGTTTTCGGTGTGTGTGTGTGTGTATGAGTTTTTGGGGGTGTGTGTGTATTTCAGTTTGTGGTGTGTGTGTGTGTATAGGAGTTTTTGGTGTGTGTGTGTATATTTGAGTCACTGGTGTGTGTGGGTGTGTGTGTGTGAATAGGAGTTTTTGGTGTGTGTGTGTGTGTGTGTATTTGAGTTACTGGTGTGTGTGTGTGTGTGTGTGTGTGTGTGTGTAGGAGTTTTTGGCGTGTGTGTGTGTATTTGAGTTACTGGTGTGTGTGTGTGTGTGTGTGTGTGTATAGGAGTTTTTGGTGTGTGTGTGTGTGTGTGTATAGGAGTTTTTGGTGTGTGTGTGTGTGTGTGTGTGTGTGTGTGTGTGTGTATGTGTATGTGTGTGTATATTTGAGTTACTGGTGTGTGTGTGTGTGTGTGTGTGTGTGTGTGTGTGTGTATATTTGAGTTACTGGTGTGTGTGTGTGTGTATTTGAGTTACTGGTGTGTGTGTGTGTGTGCGTGTGTGTGTGTGTGTGCATGTGTATTTGAGTTACTGGTGTGTGTGTGTGTGTGTGTGTATAGGAGTTTCTGGTGTGTGTGTGTGTGTGTGTATATTTGAGTTACTGGTGTGTGTGTGTGTGTGTATATTTGACTTACTGGTGTGTGTGTGTGTGTGTGTGTGTGTGTGTATTTGAGTTACAGGTGTGTGTGTGTGTGTGTGTGTGTGTGTGTGTATTTGAGTTACAGGTGTGTGTGTGTGTGTGTATTTGAGTTACAGGTGTGTGTGTGTGTGTGTGTGTGTGTATTTGAGTTACTGGTGTGTGTGTGTGTGTGTGTGTATATTTGAGTTACTGGTGTGTGTGTGTGTGTGTGTGTGTATTTGAGTTACTGGTGTGTGTGTGTGTGTGTGTGTATATTTGAGTTACTGGTGTGTGTGTGTGTGTGTGTGTGTATTTGAGTTACTGGTGTGTGTGTGTGTGTGTGTGTGTGCGTGTGTATTTGAGTTACAGGTGTGTGTGTGTGTGTGTGTGTGTGTGTGTGTGTATTTGAGTTACAGGTGTGTGTGTGTGTGTGTGTGTGTGTGTGTGTGTGTGTGTGTGTATTTGAGTTACAGGTGTGTGTGTGTGTGTGTGTGTGTGTGTGTATTTGAGTTACAGGTGTGTGTGTGTGTGTGTGTGTGTGTGTGTGTGTATTTGAGTTACAGGTGTGTGTGTGTGTGTGTGTGTGTGTGTGAGTGTGTTTGTGTGTGTGTGTGTGTGTGTGTATATTTGAGTTACTGGTGTGTGTGTGTGTGTGTGTGTATATTTGAGTTACTGGTGTGTGTGTGTGTGTGTGTGTGTGTGTATTTGAGTTACTGGTGTGTGTGTGTGCGCGTGCGCGCTCACAGAGGGCGAGGAAGGCGTGCTGAGAGGCCATGAGGACCAGGACTCTACGCAGGATGTCTTTGTTGATGATGTAGTTTTTTATGTGGTACGTGTGATGTTCCACGCAGAAGGTGAGCAGCTCCACAATTAGTGCCAACAGCTGGCATGTCTGGAAATCATCTGTGGACAAACCAGAGGGCAGACATACTCAGAGACAACGTGCTTTACCTCTGTCTTAAAGATTAGATTCTAACCTTAACACAACTCCATGTATGTGTGTTTGAATCCTGAAACATGGCTGTGGCCACCAGTGGAATGTGTCAAACATTTAGCATCCAAGGCTACATACAGTGGTAGCTCACGAAGCAAGAGTGTGGCTACTTCAAGTCTTCGCTTCACATTCAAAGCGGAAGAAATAAGAGAAGCAAATGGTTTAGCCCTCAGGGTTCAGGCAGTGCTGTAATTAACTACAGCACATCTTTATTTGCACAACTTTCACCACCTAAATTCTGCCCACCCCAGGGAGAGAGACACTGAGTGAGAATGTGTGTGTGTGTATGTGTGTGTGTGAGACATAGTTGGTGTGAGTAAGACAGAGAGAGAGAGAGAGAAAGACTGAGAGTATGCGTGTATGTGTATGTGTGTGTGTGTGAGAGAGAAAGAGTGTAACAGAGAGAGCCTGTGTGTGTGTGTGTGTGTGTGAGAGAGAGAGGGAAAGAGTGAGATTGACAGAGTGTGCGTGTGTGTGTGGGAGAGAGAGAGAGAAAGAGACTGAGACAGTGCGTGTGTGTGTGTGTGAGAGAGAGAGTGTGTGTGTGTGTGTGTGTGTGTGGGGGGGGGGGACAAAGG
>NC_044498.1:5852564-5862564 GCF_902362185.1 Chanos chanos
TGGAAACCAAACCACCAGCACCCCCCCCACACACAACCGCACTCCCCTTCACTGATCTGAATTACAGGAGGCAGAAATCACAATGTCTGAGCACAAACCCACGTGAGAAACGTGAGGCTGGGCTCCGTACAACCGCGCTAAAAGAGGCGATTCTGAAACGCGGTTTCGGAGGTCTGGAAACTCCCTTATTAAAACATCGCCCCGATCTCTAACGTCACGGGTTTTGACGAGAGACTACAATCCAACCGAAGGACGAAGATCCTGCTCCTGATCCATCGTGCCTGACACAGAGCTGTTTGACTGAAAATTTCAATTTGACTTAACCATTTCTCTTTTTTTTTTACAAAGGCACTGCAATTCCTTGTAACTCCATCAGTGAGAGATTAACTCACACACAGGGAAAGCAGAGCATGGTATCAAATCCACATACCGTTCTCATGCAACGCACAGCTTTTCACGACGGCAATGTTCATCTTAACAACGCTAATACATCTTCATTCAGAGGACACGCCTTCGCTCATCGCCGGGTGTCGGTCGTCCTCGCGGGTGACATCGACGGTTCACACGTTTGTTTAGCGTAAAGTCAACTACTCTCGCTTTGACATTTACCTCCGACAATTCCATCCGTTTCTGTGTCACTCTCAGAATCTGTCTCGTCGGCACTTAAACCCAACGAACAAACACAAACAGAGGAGAAACACGAATGTCGCAGAGGTCACCCTCCACTCATGACCTCGTCAACACGCACACAAACACACACAGAGTCATCTTCTTAATTATCATTACCATTCTTCCAACATCAACAGAATGGACCCCAAAACACTCTACAACTTCATCTTCCCTGTACACAGAAACTATGGCTCTCCCAGGAAAGGAACCAAACTACTTCAGACCACTGCTGTCTTTGGAATCGGATCCAAAGAAACGGGCGTTTTAGACAGAGCGCAGGGAGGGCTGAGTGGACTGCGTGAGCGGGACGATGACACCGAGGTCAGGAGGTGTCTCGAGGTAAACCAGAGTCCTGCTGCCCTTTCTGCCCTCCACACTTACTCAAAAGCCGATTTTTACCGTGGACACGGGCATGCAAAAATCAGCAGGACGTCATAATCACCTTGACCATTATTCACTGTGAAGAGCTGTGTTTGAATAACTGTACTAAGATGCAAAACAAACTAGTCACTGCCTGGATTTGTACAATGTGTGTGCGTGCGTTCTTTTTAACTGACATTAGCCTACATGTTGTCTTTATATTGCCATAAAACGGTTTCACAGGGGTTTTTTTGCATTCACAACAGTTTGTTCATATCAAGAACTCTTTGTCACTGAGAGTAAGAGACATCCCAGCAGTATCTAGCCCTAACTGTACTAAAAACAGCCAGTCAGCCTCCTTCAAAACACAGGCGTATCTCAGACCAGATGTGTGTAGTTCACCCGACTGGAGCAGGAGTGATGACGGTTGTTTGTCATTCTGCAACTGAAAATAAAAAAAAAGCGCATCTCCTTCTGACGGTCAGCATATGGGCAACTTCGAACCAAACCGCAAAATGAGTGTTCGTTTTTTTAAAAAAATATATATATATGACCGTGACAATGATGCTAACGGAATTTTATTGTGTGGTGTGTGGAGATCCGTCATCATCTGCATGCCGATTACCGCAAACACCAACACGCAGGCGCTCATGCCCGATACATGCAAACACATACGTGCACCACGCACGGGAAGACATATACTCGCCCAAACACTTGCTCACACACACACACACACACACACACACACACGCACATGTATGCGTGTACACACACACGCACACGCACACACCAGCTTTCCATTCAAAACATTCTGCTGAGTAGGAGAGGCAGTGGGAGGAAGGTTTCTCCGCTGCGAAAACAAAAGACTGCACAACATTTTCAACACATAAACAAACACACACACACACACACACTCTCTCTGAGTCAGATCATGACTAATTGGGTCTGTAACAACACTGATCGCGCTCCGTTTTTGGATCATACCATGTTACAGTAGAGGCTGTAACAACTGCCATACCAAGAAAAACTGTGTGGCCCTGCTTTACAACGTTAACAAATGAAATCCGGTCGCAATCCAAGTTAATCTCTCAGTCAAGTAGTTTAAATGCACAGATTTTTAATCCCAGATTTTGGAAACAACAACGCTTTTGTCTTGCCTCATTAAGTCTCTGCTTAGTCAAGTTTTTATTACAAAACCCTGTGTTTGCCATTTAAAACATGCTGGTTTGGAGTGTGTCCTTTAAAAGTGACTAACACTCTCCGCGCCTACCACTACGTTGCCTCTAGCCGAACTTTTCCACATGTTTTCTCGATAAGTCTGTCACAGGAAAGTAGCTCTTATTCTGTTAAGAAGAACTGACCTCCGCCGTGGTGGTACGCGTGCGTGAGCGCGTATGCAACATTTTCGCAATATTTCATTTTTAAACAGTGTTCGTTCGCAACACATTCACAAACCTTACGACACTCCTCTTCACTAAAACTAAGACCCTTATTGTTTTTTTTAAGGTTTCAAATCCTTTCATTTCACACGCGAGCATCGACGTCTCTCTTCAAGGTCACAGAGTGACTTTGAGTGCGACACTCCTCACGCTCCTCGGGCAACCTCACCTGCAGCATGCCGACGATCTCCACCTTGTTGAAGAAGATGAAGGAGTGCAGGGTGGAGAGCATGTTCTCCTCGAACACAGATGGCGTGGGCAGGACCATGTCCTGGATGTACTGGACCCGGTACGTCTGATGAATCTTCTGCCTCAGCTCTGGGTCGGAAATGGGGATGACCTCCTTGAAGCGTGCCGTGGTGGTGAGGAACTCCCGGTGCCTCCTCGGCTGAGGGAGGGCCGGGTCGAACTCCAGGCACCCAATCACGTCCATGATGCACTCCTCGGAAAACATGACCTCGAAGAGCGCCGTGCGGTTGAGGAGAAAGATACCTTTGATGATGTCGTAGAGGTGATGCAGGCCCTCGCGGTTCTCCAGGTCTTCGCAGACGCGGAAAAGTTCCAGAAGCTTCCGGATGTAGCCCTCGTTCTCCAGGGCAAGGGCCAGTTTCTCGCGGCGGAGCGGCGAGGGGAGGGAGGAGGCCACTAGCTCCGCCACCTCCTCGAGCCGGGAGAGTTCGCAAGGAGGTAGCTCCAGACCTGGGGAGGACATGTCGTCGAACCTCTCCTCCTCAGATTCGTCTATCAGCTCCTGCGTTATATCCACGGAGGGATCCTTACCCTGGACCTGATGACAAACACAGATGGGCAAAGACAAGACAAACACACAAAGACACACATTTTGAGCGAGAGGCACAAGCAGACATGAGCAGACACATTTTACAGACACATTTTAGACAACTTTAGATTCGGTAAACATGGTGAAAACATGCACAAAAATTAACTTTGATCTCTTTTTTTTTTTTTTTTAATGAAGGTACGAAGCCTTTTATATGACTGACGGTAATTAAGAATGCAAGATGAAAATGCCTGATTACTGCCTCACGTCTCAGTAGACGACAATAGACGGAGACAGACTCACTTGACATATCTTCTCCCAGATCTCATCACATCCCGCCTTCTCCTGGAAGCTGAGGGCCAGATCATAGTTCTCTGCCTCAGACCAGACTATCAACGTGTCCTGCAAGACAAATGAAAGAAGGGGGGGTGGGGCTTGTTTACCATAAATAGACAAAGCCGCACAGTCGCCGGCAAAAACCACGCTGTACTGTACTGTTTTGACAGTATGGTTTGTTTTCACAGAGGCTTGGCCAAGGACAGCCCGGTTCACAGCCAGCGCAGTGTATCTGACTTGACACACTTGGACAATAACTTGCAAACATCTCGATCATTACGTAAGACGAAGTCTGAATGTGAAAGGTCAGATACAGGCAATTGCCCAAATAAAGGAAACGGCAACAAAGAGGCACGCTGGCCCACCACACATCATCAGAACAGCGCAGATTCCACAAATGTATAGACCTCTATTAAAAAGGGTTCACCGACATGCTTCCATGAGAAATTCTATCGTTTGGTGTGTTTTTCTCCATGGTAACAGTCAAAGCTGTTCTACGCTTCAACATCTCATAAGTGTGGAACATTAAGATTTGTTGACTGGGATGGCCACTACGTACAATCTCCATAGCTTCCCTGTCCATTAAACCCTTCGATGACCCGTCTTGCCCTGTGGATGGAAGCACTGTCGTACTGTAAGAGACAGTGGACACAACTGGACCAACGTGTTCACAGGCCGAGGTTTTGTAGTAAGAATCTTTTACACTGCCTTATGAGGAGTTAACCAGACCTAAACCTTTCCAGGAGAACGCACCCGACATCACAACAGAACAGCCAGAAGCAGCTAGGATCCAGAGGTTTTAGGTTTCTTTTGCCATGCACGTGTTGGTCTGTTTGTTGACAAGAGGGTGAATGATAACTTGTCTGAGAATATGACTTTCTTTTATTTTTGATTTCTCCAATACTCATTAAACCGCTATCAATGTTCCTTGCACTACTTTACTCCAAAAAATGCATTTTTCGCTGTAGCAGTGGGCTTATGTACTGCAACACAACCATAATATCCCTACATAAGAACTTCTCCTCCAACTGTTTCGTGAAGCTGCCAGTCTGTGGTCTCGGATCATAGCAAGCAAAGTGCCCAATCAAGTCACAAAGGCATGTTTCTCTGACCCCTGTAACCAAAATACTGTAGACGTATTCAGCCTCCACATACATAAACCTACACAAGGTGAAATGTCAACTGCTTCATTCATTCAGCAACGACACCTGCTCTCAAGGCACCTGCTTTCAAGATACTTTGCATCTGTAGTTTATTGGTAGGTTTCCATTACTTTGGCAGCTAACTGTAATTGTAATGAGAGCGTGAACTCACCTGCTGTTTCTGATAAGCTGTATTGGGGTTGATTTTTGACTCGAGCAGCAGAGAACCTGCAAAGAACAGGAGAGCGGGTGAGTTTTTATGAGCTGAACACTGTGTTCTTACCAGACAGGAACAATAATTAACTCATGCATAAAGACTTAGGTATCGACGACAGAATTCGCAAATATGCGTTTATTTATTTGGGACAAAGTGACGTATGCACGACTATGTGTTACATTGTTAATAATGAAAGTCAAACCGAGTCTCGTACACCTTACTGAAAGCAATATGGATTCTGCAATAAAAATCGTTCCAATCAATCTTCTTATCTGCCGAAGAGCTGACTGACTGGATTGGCGCGAGTGTTTGAAAACACACCAGCAATACCAGCCGTTAGGAATTTGACATATACTAAAGATATACCGCAATTAATTAATAAAACAGACAAACTTACCATCGCTTT
The DNA here is from genome assembly GCF_902362185.1 of Chanos chanos. Taxonomy (NCBI): domain Eukaryota; kingdom Metazoa; phylum Chordata; class Actinopteri; order Gonorynchiformes; family Chanidae; genus Chanos; species Chanos chanos. The sequence goes on from NC_044498.1 coordinate 5,857,912, forward strand.
CTGCGCGCACCAAAAGAGACATGCCTTTAAGTCTCTCGACATAACCGGACGATACATGCCCGGTACCCCGGTCGTCCCATTGTCGATCTTCATTCAAAGTATACACCTTCACTCGTCGCCGGGTGTCGGTCATCCTTGCAGGTGAAGTCGACGGTTCACTCGTTTGTTAAGTATAATTTCACTTCCTCACAGCCTAACCACCATGCACAGCTCTTACAGAAATGATTCGGATATATCGCGACAAACACTGATCAAACAGATTAGTTACATTTGCTGCCCACCTGTTGTCAGGAAGTTAATGTTATGTGGCGGACTATGTGTACTACACAAACCTGTGAGTCTCGCACAGATGAAAGGTTTCACTACTACTGGCCAGTGTAAGCGTTTGCAAGAAAACGTAGGTAGTTTTATTGAAGAAAATGGACCTCGGTGACAGATAAGTCACCAGTTTCAATGCACAATGCGAAAGAAGCTTGAGAGAGAAAGATAACATTCAGAGCACGACGAGAAATATTTTGCACGGGTGCCCTTTCACTTCAGCTCGGTGCTACGACCAGTGCACCCAGCTGGCTAGCTAGCTTTCCTAGCAAGTCAGCTAGCGAACTACCTGCCTGCGTTACACATTCTGACTACGAAAAATGTTCAACCTTGCAGTGAAAATAATTACAAAACGTACCGATACCTTTATTTAACCATAATAAACGAGCTCGATGGGTGAAACTGTGTACGAAGCCTTTACCCTATCAATGTTTTCATAATAAGCTAGCTTATTAGCTAGCTAGCTATATTTTGTTCAAGTGTTCCGCCATGTTCTGGCTAAGGGCCGCGGAGGGACCAGCCTCTCTCCTCACACAGAGATGAACATTTCGAAATACAACGGATCGAATAGGTGTGATCGTTTCGCGCTCCTGCACAGTAAAATTCAACGTTTACAGTTGTGCACAACGAAATCGCCGCATCTTACTTTAGCAATTAACTAGCCCCACTGTGAGAATTCAGCCATCTTGGGTCCCCTCAGAAAGTCAGTACGGGGTTTCCAATGCTGCAGCAACAGGGGCAGCCCGCCACAATTTAAAGACACAGTACAGTTCGGTATTCAAAAGATCTAAGCATCACCCAGTGAAAAGTAATCGTTTTTTTACTGGGTGTTTTGACGACATAAAACTATAAAGTTTTATTTTAAGTACAAATTACAGAAAATACAAGGTTACCGTAATTCCGCGTGAGCCAGAAAAACACAAGAGATAAATGAGATTATATATATAAATAAAATATAAATATATATTCGTTGCATTATTTACAAACTCGACGTTGACAACGAACTCAGTTAACAGACCGTTTTATTTACACCATAGTGACAACCAAAACAACCAGGAATTGAAATTTGAACTCAGCTTAGGAAAAACATAATAATAAAATGCGCAGTATGCTTACACTTAAAATGAAACAAGAAGAGGATTTATAACAAACTCCTACATCCATTGAAATAGCGTTTCAATAAGCGCCCCCCCCCCCCAAAAAAAACAAAAACAAACAAAAAAAACACCTCCTTCAGTAACAGTGTAGGAGGGTCTTGGTACAATTCAAATCGATGAAAATTCCATTTTCTCAGTGTCCTACTTTATATTGAGTGTGGGGTTAGACAAGAAATAAAAAAACACACATTTCCAAAAGAAATAAAACCACAATAAAGACAATGTAACTGTATCAAAAGTACTAAGGATTTTAGCAATCACTCTTTATCTACTGATTTCAGATCAGTTGTCAGAGAGGGAAGTAGTACATTTACGTCAGTGTGACTCATGGCTCATGAATGACAAAATTAAACTACATGTAACCTCTACTATGGAATCAAAACACACATTTAACATAACCAATAACCCATGCATATATGACCAAAAACAAACAAACAAAAAATATTGCCATATCATAGCAAAATGGCCATAAAACAAGCTCAATAAAAATGACATAAGTACCCCATCCCATTTTCCTAAAATCTATTTTGTCCTCCCATCAAAACAAAAGGGTGAGCTGTAATTAAATATTCACATTTTATTTACTGAAGTCTCTCCTACACCTAGGTGCACCTCCCAAGGGTTTTTTTTTCCTGATGCTACAGCTGGGCTGATGGAGCAAATCAAACTTTGCCAGACTAACACGTACTACATTAAACCACGTCGCTCCTTCATTGAGCTCTCCTTTCCTGTGCACAAACGACCCTCCAGCGTGTTCCAGGTAAGGTTGATAAAACATTTGTTTACAAAAAGAGTGACAGAGAGAGAGAGAGAGAGAGAGTTCTTACGGAGAGCACCTGTACATACCATCCCCTCTTTATTAGACCCTGCCCCCAACTAAGTCCCTATTTCCCAGCCTGTTGGGCCTGACGTCTCAGTAAGACATAGATCTTCTCTTTGATCCAGTCTTTGTTGTAGGGCTGGTACGTCTGTGTGTCTGCTCGATACCTGTTGAGGCAAATCAAGAGATCTGTAAATAAAAGGGCTCGTTTAGCCAGCAGAAGTCCGTCTTGCTGGATTTAGACGTCACCTAGGAGATATTTATTTCTACAGTTCCATTTAAATGTTGATCTCATTGCATTGCAAGTTTGTTTTGTTTAAACTAAGAACATCATGCATATCTTTAGTTACTACTTACACCAGGCAACTGAGGTCAGCTAGGTCGTCGACAAAATCAAACAGCTGACTGATGTCGTAAGTAATGGACGGGCTGTTAGGATTCATCCTCTTCAAATGTTCCTCATACATCTTACACACACCTATGAAATTAGTCCAACAAACACAGGATCGTTTCAATTATTCCGTGACTGCGTATAGGTCTAATTCCTCCACCGACTAGCTATACAATTCGAGTGAGCTCACCTTCCATGCATTCATTGACAGACTCGTAGTCGGCATATGTTCTCCCCTCTGGTCTCTTCGTGGGCTGGACCAGTAGAATGGTGTGCGACTGAATAGCAAGACATGAATATTATACGTCTACGTGAGTGATTTCTTTATTATTGAGATAACGTAACTGACCAGCTATTTGATTCACCACCAGGCTGAACTTTCAGGCAACATTTTGAAAAATGTTCAGCATGTGGATACTTGGAAATCAAGAAAGCAGCACAAACGCGTTGAACCCAGTGTTAAAAATAAATAATTCGCGTTGTGAAATTGTTGCCTTTTCGAACAAGATTTAATCACAGGCACATTATCATTACAGAATACCTAGAGACCAAGTTAGCTCAATACTCGGGCGTTTCGAAGCTGGCTAACAATAGTACGCTACTATGATTGGCTAGTTTGTACGTTTAAAATACACTGTCCTCGAAATATCACAATCTGAAGGCTGTGCTGCGAATAACAGTTTAATTGCATGTTTGCCGTACTTTCCATATCAAGTAAAAGATCGTTTGAATGAATGTCGCTGTTAGAAAACTGGGTGGTATCAAGCTAGCTAGTATTAATAGCATATATTCAAGTCTCAAACTGGTTGATATCCTTAAAATTCTGAAAAAATAATGAATCCATTCAAATGTAACATAATTAGTAAAGGCACGCGTTAAATACTCACCATGTTTGCAGTAAGCTCTGAAAGCAGCTTCTTAAAAATACGTGTTATCTACTTCCGTTGAAAATACTGGAATGAGTCTCCTCTTTCCGGTAAGGACGGGATAAGATTATGCCAAAATAGAAGTCCCTTCTGTGTCTCGCCGACTCTCATACACATGTGAAAAACACCATTTTCTAACGCCAGGGGGAGGAATTACTGCTCTGTAACCTCTTCTGTAAGCAACTACTCTCTCTCTTCACACTGTGAATGTCTATTTTATGTGCTGACCAGAGGAGGATGGGCTCCCCCTGTTGAGTCTTGGTTCCTCCCAAGGTTTCTTCCTCCTCTTCACTGCGTTAGGGAGTTTTTTCTTGCTGCTGTCGCCTTGGGCTTGCTCACTGGGAGGTTTAGGCACTGATCGCTATAAAACTGCTTTGAGACAAAGCTGCTTTGATTGTAAAACACGCTATACAAATAAAATTGAATTGAAAAAAACCTGAGTTGAATAAAATGTGTTTTTGCTATTGCTTGCTTACAGGCACTCGACACACTTGTGGTATTTACACAGCCATCATCAGATTTTACTTAGAGGGAATGACCACACGAAACCATCGATTCTGGTCCAGAAATTTACTTCAATGATGACAGTAATTACAGAAGGCAAAGTACAATAAGCAAAACGTGTTAATAAGGAAATAACGCAAGCATAGAAACGATAGAGCGTTTTTAACTCTGAGTTATTTAGAATAGTTTATTTCTGTGTCCGTGTGTGTGTGTGTGTGTGTGTGTGTGTTTCTTGTCTGTGTCCTATGCATGTAAAAGTGAGACAGTAAATGTGTGATGTACTTTTTATTTTATGCATTTTTTTCTCAATGCTAATCTTGGTCTCTCAGTAAATATTTGGATGGAACGGTGTCACTGTGTGGACGTGTTGATGTGTTTGGTACAGCTGGGTGCAGTGTGTGTGTGTGTGTGTGTGTGTATTATTTGTACATCTGTTTGTCCTCCCTGTTGATTTCAGCAGCAGCTGCTTCCTTAAGCTCTTTTATGCCCGCGCACGGTACGACCCCAGTCGCTGACGTCTGACCACAGTGGGCCCTC
>NC_044498.1:5867564-5902564 GCF_902362185.1 Chanos chanos
GTAGCTGCACCAAAAATGAGCATTTTACGCAGTTATATGTAAACGACATGATGCATCCTGTACCAACATACCAACAAACAGCCCTGGACAGACATCTGAAAATTTCTTCTGCCTAATTATACACTGAATGATAGCTGAGTATCATTAGTTTCCAGTAACGTTTGGTGTTTGTTGTTGTTGTTTATTGTTTATTGTTTTCCACTTTGGTTACAAGTCAGTTGAAGCTTCACTGGTCTTTCAATATGCATATATTTATATTTGTGTTCCTGTGTACCATGCAAAACCCCACAAAATACTTTTGGTTACTGGTTTTGGTGGACCAGTTCAGCTCTAGGAACAAACATGCATATGGATCCATATTTATATACATCTCTAGACATGTTTAAAATATACACACATGTCTAAAGCATGTGTACACATGTACAGCACGTCCAGCTTTCTTTCACAGGCCACATCCAACTCTGGAATATTCTGAACGTGTTTTTTAATCCCCCCCCCCCCCCAAAAAAAACTTTGCCCTGTATCTTTCTCTCAGTGTTCCACAGTGGTTTCCCTCAGAATGAGATGGTGCAGAAAACCACGAGTAAACACACTCACACATGCACGCACGCACATGTGCGCTCTCACACAGACACACACACACACATACACACATACACACACACACACACACACACAGTGGCACCAAAAACAAAAATCTAGTGAGCAGACAAAAAATATGATTTCATCATCCAGAGGTTTAATAACAAGTCTCATTAGAGTCTGACATGAATTTAATCAGTAGGTCTCTTTGGTGCCCACACTCCACAGTAATATTGGCAACATTCAGACTTGCTGCACCATAAAAAAAAAAAAAAAAAAACGAATCATATTCGTCTATTTATTCATTTCACACTCCTCCACTGCCAAAAAAAGACTTTTAAACTGATGGTTTGTGACCACCAAAATTGCCTCGCAGAATTTCTGCACCAGAATAACATCCTCCAGTGGACATCTAATGAGGCTTTTTTTTTTTTTTATCCCCGTACCCACTCATCTACTATAATCATCTTTAAGAGGGGCGTAACTGAGCCCTGCTCCATAAGCTCTGTTAAAATGAGTAGGATGTGGCCACACTTCAGATGTAGCCTGTGTTACTTACAGAGAATGTTGGGGCGCAAAGCAGGTGCAGGATCCCCAGGACTGAGAGGAGGAGCAGCATCTTCTAGACCACACACACACACACACACACACACACACACACACACACACATTTGAAGAAACACACGTACATACTATGTGAGAGGCATGAAGAATCAAATAAGTTCACCCATAACCTCAAGAACAGACCAGGTATATCGCTCCCTCCTAAAAATATCAAAAAGTTTTTACTCTAGTTAATAATATTCATTTTTATTATTATAAAAAAAAAAAACAGGTCTGAACAAGGATTCCTGAACAGGTATTCCTTTCTTGCATTGTCACATATGTCCGAAATTTTGAGGTTTTTTTTTTTTTTAATGATTTTCATTTTAATATCTTAACTGAAATTTGTACAAAAATACAAATGGAGTTAAATTCAAGATATTGAAGTTCAGAGCTAAGTCTGTATGTATTCTTAGTATATGAGTCTTATGTCTGTATTCTTAGTATACGAGTCTTATGTCTTAATGTGGTGTGAGGGATCAGCGTCTTACCTTCACTCTGCGACTGCCGTGTAAAATGAGAGACAGATGTTACTCCAGTCACTGCAAAAACGAACTGATCGTCACTTCAATTTACCCTACACCAAATATCCATCCCCTGCCCACGTCCTCACACACACATAAATGTACACAGACACAAACACTCAACCAAGCATGCACGTGGATACACACACACACATACTATGGGCATTTGGTTACGCTTAACCCCTTCCGTTCAATCCGCTGTCTACTCACTTTAGTTTAACATATGGCTTTCACAGACAAAGAGAATTAACACATTCATTTACATAAACTTCACTTCATTCATACACCGGGTGATTCGCGGAGCACCTAGGTTAAGTTTACATTCGCGTTGAGCATCCATACGTTTCGGCAATCCTGCTGCTCCAAGATTTTAATCACGTCTTTGTCCTGTACAGAAATGCTTGAGATGATCCGCCTCCATAAGCATTTCAACAATACAGTGACATTGTTTGTTTTGAATATGAGAACTGGAAAACTCTACGTCTGCTGAGCACTGACAGTTCTCTCTGAATACTGTAAATGTTCCTTTATTGTGATTTCAGTTGACATTACACTTTCGTTACTGTATTGGTGCAGTAAAAGGACAGTGAAAGGAGCCCATACTAAAACATTAATGTCATTTTCATGCCCTGTCATTTTTGAAAGTGTTAAAGGGTTAATGAAGACATAAATTGGAGTTCTGTTACTGGCAGCCAGTGGTCAGCGTCCACTGGCCGGTGGTCAAAATGCTAAGAGAGCGAGAGAGAGAGACAGACTGGGACAGAGAGGCGTTATCGCAGAAAATGGTGCCTTAAGTTTTGTGGTGAGGGTGATCTTTTTTTTTTTCTTTTTTTTTTTCTTTTGGACCATAGATCTTCCCCAAGGCACTGATCACAAAACCACTTGTCACTAAACACAAACCATTAAATCACGGGGTGTGATCTATGGGGGGATATCCGTGGTTCTGAGGTGCTTATTTTAGACCGTCTCTCTCCTTCTCTCTCTCTCTCTCTCTCCCCCCTAAACAGACACAAGCATCAGCATTGCACTCTGAGGGTAGAGCAGAGAGTGCCAGCCTCAGATCCAAAACGGAGCTGGACGCTCTCCCACCTCCATTCCTCCGAAGAAAACAGAGCAGAGAGTAGCTTCACACATCCACAGGGACAAACAGCAGGAAGGAAGGCTTAATCCCATGGAGCTGCTAAACTGAGCGGACACTGATCTCTTCCAAGATGGTTTCAGTGTGGACAGACCATCCTGCTGTGTGTTCTGCGTGTGTGTGTGTGTGTGTGTGTGTGTGCGTGAGAGAGAGAGAGAGAGAGCGAGAGAGAGAGCGAGAAAGAGATTTGAGGCTAACAGCATTCATCCAGATCACGGTTAGTGACATAGAAACATGGCATATAAATGACAGAAACCGATTAATGACACTGAGATGTCAAGGTTTTGGCTGTTTATTACATGCAATCGTTATTACCATAGTAACTGAAGCAGCATCCCATTTGCCCATTTGATACAGAGAAAGGGAGGAAGCTAGTGGAGAGGATAAACAGCGAGAAAGAGAGAGTGTGAGAGCAGGGTTGGGAGAAAGAATACAAAAGAGAAACTGAGAGAGAATGAGAAGATGAGAGCGAGTCACCAAAAGAGAGAAAGGGAGTTTACTGTAGTGTAGACAATGAGACAGCTAATTATAGACATCAACGTGGTCACCAGCGGTAACAGTTCCAAACTCTTCATATGCAAACCTTTTTCTATACACACAACAGAGGTAACGTGTCACATCTATACACTCTCGTCTTCAACTGTACATCCGCAGACAGGATGTGACCTCACAGATTACCCAATCCATTACCAGATTACTTCTGTCAGCGTACATACGTTTCTCTGGTGTTCCTGTCTGTCAGTTACTTTAGTCTCCAACACCTTTTTATGGACTTTTTGAAAAAGGGATTTTGAAAGAGCACAGTGACAAGATGAATAACATTTAGCTCCACAAAACAAAAGAAAAACCGAAAACAAACGTCCTTACATAAAATCTGATGCTGGATTAAATTTTTCTTTCAGAGTCCTGCCTGTGTCTGAAGCCACTCGAATGGGTCTGGTCTATATCTGTATCACTTCATTTCTCTTAAGCTTGCTGGAAATCTTTCCTGTCTCTCCTGGGCTGAACTTTTCAACCCTAAAGCTTTCGCCAAGCGTGTCCCAGCTTCTCACAGCTGACGGCTGAGTTTCTCAGCTTGTCTCTCTTTAGCTTCGAAGGCGTATCTGGTGTCCTGTAGTTCCTCGACGGTCTCCAACGCTTCCTGGAGTTCCTGAGCGAGCGCGTCGTATTTCTCAGCGAGGGCTCGGTTTTCCGTACGGAGCTGAGCGACTAGTCGGCTCAGCTCGACGTTCCCATGGTTGCAGTGTCCCCTCAGCTGCTCCACTTCGGCGAGCAGGACCTCCATACTCCTCATGAGAAAATCTAACTTTTCCTTGTCCAGACTCATCCTTCAGCTGTCCCTGCTCGGTCGTTACTCTCGTTTCTCGTTTCTTTCACCAATTCCAATTCCTTCTCTCGGCTTTTCCTCTATGTTCTGTTCTTCCAGGACCTCCTTTCCAGAATCTGGGTTCTGTGTTTCTGTGAAATGGATGGGCAAGAGGCAGTTCTCGAAGTAACAGGCCAAGAGATGAAAACGAATCGAGACAGAGAAGCGGAGATGTCTTCAAAAAACTCTTCTCTCTCTGCTCATCTACAGCCCCTTAAGCTTTTAACAGACGACAGTCGCTGATGGACAAAGCCAGTGTGTTTAATCCTTCCTTTCCCTTGCCAAGTCTCCCTCTCCTCTCTCTCTCTCTCTCTCTCTCTCTCGCTCTCGCTCTCTCTCTCTGCCTCTCTAACCCCTTGCTCTTCCATAAAGGTATAAAGGCCTCTTTGACGTTTTCAGGATGCTAATCCCCTTACTGCAGCTCTTCTCATCCAGATCACACACTCTTTTACACACACACACACACACACACACACACACACACACACACACACACACACACTGCAATAATGCTAAACCAAAAAAAAAAAAAGAAAAAGACCCAAAGTGAGCTTTACTGTGCATTCATATAAATCGTAAGTCCACGAGTTCAAAGGTCATGCAGCCGCCTTGGCCACAGTCTCCATGTTACAGTGACGTTGAATGATAGAGCAGTACTGCTCTTCTTCATCAATTCAAATCGTCAAATCACTGCTCTAACTAACCAGTAACTGATATCCTTACGCATAGTTCATTAATCTGACAGAGTTCCCTTTCTGAATCAGCTAAACAGATATTTTGTGTAAGGGCAGCAATGTTGAATCAGCTTTGAGAGTGTTTATATCTGAATGGTTTCGGACCATATAAACACCGGGAGAGTTCATTTAACACAGCTGAATTTACTATGAGCAATCTTCACCAGAGTAAATCTTACTATTCACTTGACTTCACAGTGACCACATAAGGAGATTAACACCCTGGTTTTAACACTCTAACCAGACGGTATTATCCATAATCTACTATTAAAGTGAATTCACTTAGCCTTAGTGTAGCAGTCTTTTCAGCCCTTTAAATGTGGGTAATGAGGGAATAAAGTGTAATGAAGGCTAGCTGTTACACTGCTTCATTTTTTTTTTTTTAAGTGAGAAAGTCCATCTCCACTGCAGTCACACACACATCAGTTTCTCAGCAGATGAGGCCTGCTTCAAGCCAGATCTGAGAGGCAGTCTGGTCGGGACTGGTCTACGCTGAGATCGCACGCACACACATGCTCTCTCTCTCTCTCTCCCTCTCTCTCTCCCTATCGATCCATCTGTCTGTCCACACAGAGAGAGGGAGAGAGAGATAGAGAGAGACAACATGTGACAAAAATAGACAGAAAAAGACAGAATGAGAAAGATGGACAATCTCTGATTACCACATAGGACCCAAAAGCTGCGGTGAAGCATAGTAATTTCCATGTGAATTACGGCTGCGTCTTTCTTCCTCTTTGTTCTCTCAGTGGTCATTGTACTGAAACGGAGACGACATGTCGACAACTACACATGGCCAGACAGGCCGTGAGACACATCGACCAACCTACTCACAAAGAAAAAAAAAAAAAAAAAAAAACAAGTACTGTACTTGTAGTGTGGCAGTTAACTTTGTAACGACAGCAACAATGATAATGTATAATTACATGATAACAGGGTGGATTATGGTAATCAGTAAATGAGAAACACTATTCTCTTTTTAATACTGCACATTTTTCCTCTTTAGAACTGTTTAACGCGGACTTGTTAAATGTTACAACACAAGAGTGCTACGGAAATGCCAGTGTGATCTACGATAGCCCACAGGTAACTTGATCGTTTATGTATCCCACCGATGATACAAGGATACCAAGGATTTGAACACAATCAGACGCGAGCCCATTTCTGTAAGAACACAAAATAATGTGCATTTTCGTTTTTACGTTTCTTTTTTTTCTGCGGATTTCTTACTGAAAAACGATTTGGAATAATTGCAACTGTGCAGCATCTTGAATGGTCGCTGTTCAACTGTTGTCATAGCAACGTAAACCACAACAAAGTCCGCAGTGGCTGTGACTAACTTCTACCATATTGATGTCGTGAAAATCGTGATATAACAGAACATAGCCATCAGTAATTGAGACTGTATATTAACTTCGTTTAATTCTAATACTTCTGTGTGTAAAATGCGGAAAGCTGGCAATTCGTATGAGGCTCAGGGCGCAGCGAACAGTGACAGTGCAGCGGAGAGAATAACAGCCCGTCGCCTCCGTATTGGCACCCGCAACGAAGCCAAGAAACGGTAAACCAGTCGTCAACCAGCTTCTGTGACAGTGTTTCATAGTACCCATGTACAGAAAAACCTCTCAGAATTAAAGTTATTAGTTTATTTAATTACTTAATCGTTGTTTTGCTAAATCAATAAATGTGTTCAGTCAGGAACTTGGACAGGAATGTCCGAAAGTGGTCGAGGAAGAGGTCCGAAAAAGCCAGGTACAGGTGGAACAGAGCGAGAGGGTGAGTGGATTCAAAGGCAAATCTACATGATGCTTTGCTAACAATTCTTTCTCAACTTATTCAAGTTGATGCCCGATTTCTGAATGTATCACTTTAGTAGCGGATTTATCATTAGTCTAAACTTACTCCTATGCTTACACGTTTTTAATGTGTCTGTGTCCGTCCTGCAGCGTATGACCAAGTTACAGACTAATGGTACAGAACTGGTCACTAACATCCTGGTGGCGACGGACGCCAGAGAATCGCAAAGGAGAAAAGAACTGGAGGAGGCACGGAGGCTGCGGTACACACACACACACACACACACACACACACACACACAGTGAAACAGTAGATTGCGCTCTTTAATTTGATAACAACGTTTCACTTGTTTCCCTGACTATTTTGCCAGGCTTGAAAAGCTGGAAAATGAGGGCAAGTCGAGTTATGAGAAATTTCAGGAAATCAATGAGAAATGGACCATCGCTAAAACAAAAGAGCTGCCTCAGGACCTGAGAGATGCGCAGAGCAGCCAGCAACAGCTGTGTGCTCAGCTTATCGCCGACAAAAACCAACTTATCAATGAGCTTCAACAGGTAGATAAAGCCGCACACACACACACACACACAGAGAGAGAGAGAGAGAGAGAGAGGGAGCATAAACAGACATGCTCACAAATTAATTTTGTTCATTTGTTTGTTTATTTGCTACACTGAATGTGTGTGTGTGTGTGTGTGTGTATGTGTGTGTGCGCGCGCATGTGCGTGTAGGAACTGAAGGCATTTGACGAGCGTTATGTAAAGGACCTAAAGAAGCAGGCTGAAGATGTAGACCTTATGATTGCAAGAATGGAGGATCAGGTTCGGACTCTGATCAAGTCTTACAGACAGGAGCTGGATCAGATCGAGGTACACTGCCACCTATTGGTGTTTCAATAAACTGCATGCAAAACATTTAATCCCAAGCACACACTAGTATCCATTCTTCACTAACTGTTCATTTTAATTTGTTAATCCCTGAGGAAAATAAACAGAGTGTTACACTTCTACACTTACACGATAGTAAATCATATAATATAATAAAATATAATAAAATAATATAATAATATAAGCAATAAATTACTCAGTATATCTAAAATCCGGTCTGTTTATGTCTATATTGACTATATTTCCCATACTGCAAGTTCAATAGCAGGAGTTAAGGCCTAACTAACTGATGAAACTTAAATGTAATCCTCACGAAATTTATTTTGTTGTTTTTCAGGAGTAAGTTGTGAAAATCCTTTGTTCAGCCGTCTGTGTGGGCGATGTACTGAGTGTAGTAGCCCCTAGTAATTTAGTTCTCTTCTGTACAGACTTCTCTGACTTTAAAAGAAAGAAAAAAACAAAACCCTCTTTATTCAGACCTGAAACTCAAATCACTTATGCACTAACAAAACACATTAAGTCACAAAATAAAACATGATTACACCCACGGAAAGTCATGATCCATCAAACTGTAAGCAAACAGTACCTCATCCCCCGTCTACAAAGCAAAACCGAAAAGCTTGTTTACATCCCCTTCTCTCTTTTTACGACACGGGAAAAAAAAAAAAAAAAAAAAAAAAAAAACCCAGATCCTCTGTCCTTTGAATTTTGTTGTCTGACAGAATTCCTTCGAGGACGAGCAGGAAGCTCTGCTGATGGAGAAAAAGGAGAACTGGGAACAACAAACGAAGCAACGCCGGGACAAAGAGGTGAGGGGAAGGGGGGAAAAAAAAAATTCAGAACGTCCTAGAAAAACATTCCAACGAGTCTCACCTGTGCGCAGGAACGACTCATCCGAGTCTGGCTGTATGAGTTTAAGAGATGAATAGTAAACAACGCCAACCCTCCTCTCTCCTCCCCACCCCCCACCCCTAACCTGTAGATGGAGCTATTGTTGCAGAGGATTAAGCAGGTGGAGGAATATGGGGACTTGCTGCAGAAGCTCAGAGCAGAAGACGCCGAGGAGTTTAACATTATCAAGATCAAACTGGAGACGGAGGTGGAGGTGTGTTTCCAGAGGGGGAAAAAAAAGATGTTTTAATAACGACAGGTGTTAATTTTAATAGTGTTTTAATGGAATAAATTTAAAATAACTTTTTTTTTTCAGTTGAATTAACATCACGGTTATTAGTATCAGTGAGTAAAGATAAGTGTGTGTGTGTGTGTGTGTGTGTGTGTGTCTAGGATAGAGAACAGAGGCTGCAGCAGGAGAAAGCCATCCACCAGCTCAATCAGGAGAAACTGGACTATAACTACCAGATGCTGAAGAACAGCGATGAGGAGAAGACCATCATTATGTCTGTGCAAAAACGCAAGATCACCAGGTGATCCTGATTAATCTTTATTCCACACCCTGAAGAAATTGACCACACACACACACACACACACACGTTCACACCCACGTACACACACACGCAGACATACACGCCACACACATATATACATCACACACACACTCTCTCACACACACACACACACACACACACACACACACTCTCACACACACACAAACACTCTGTTCTACCCGTCAAGCTTTTAACTGCTGTTGCTCTTTAAAGTCTTAAAGCGAGCATTCTGTTTTATTCACTGAATTTTCAAATAAAATCGGGAACGCTAACACTCATCCATTAACAGGTCTCTTTGAGCTTTTAACAGGAGTCTCCATGAGAACTGATAACTGGACCAGACTGAGGTCCAATAAGGATTAAAAGCATTTGAGTGACTGGGTCCTGTCCCAGTACTCCCAGCGCTCTTATCTCCCTGTCCTTGTCACTGTCCTGTTTTCATTACTGACAGAAATGCATCATGGGAGAGGCTGTTGGGAAAATCCTTTTTTTTTCTTTTTTTTTTTTTGATGTCTGCACTGGACCTATTACTGCTTTTCTTTTCACCTCAGAATGCAGGATGCTCTTAACAACCTGAAGGGCAAGTGTGCCAATCAGGTGAAACAGTCTCGGGAGGAAAACCAATCGCTGACGGAGGACTACAAACGCAACATGCAGCAATACAAACGCGTAGAGAAGAAAATGAAGTGAGTGTTCTCACCCTCCGAAAGCACGCGCATGCATGGATTCCTTCCTCAACATACACAGCGTGTAAATGCCGGATTTCCCTGTCTGCGCAGGCATTTTGCGGCCGTCAACGCAAAGAGGTTTGAGGATGTGTGGCTGATGAATGAGGAAGAAGTCAAGGCTCTGGTCCGGAAGGTTCTGGAGGTGGACCGGCTCATTCACGAACAGCAGCTGGGCCTGACGTGGGTCCCCCCGCCTATGCCCTTCATGGAACAGTCCGGACCGACGGTAACGCAGCACCCGGCCCAGACGTCGGCGCGACAGGCCGCGGCCAAAGCCCTGCAAGCTGACGAGCAGGAGGACAAGGCGGAGCAAGACGTTGTGGAATCTTCCGGAGGCCTGGAGAGAAAAGGTGCCGGAGTGGATGGCAAAACGGTGAAGCAGGTGCTGGAACTGCTGTGTGATGAGACGGTGAGTTAACAGGGAATTAACAGTGAGTTAACAGTGAGTTGACAGTGAGTTAGCAGTGAGTTAGCAGTGAGTTAGCAGTGAGTTAACAGTGAGTTAACAGTGAGTTAACAGTGAGCTGACAGTGAGTTGACAGTGAGGTAACAGTGAGTTAACAGTGAGGTAACAGGGAGTTAACAGTGAGCGGACAGTGACTTAACAGTGACTTAACAGTGAGTTAACAGTGAAGTAACAGTGAGTTAACAGTGAGTTAACAGGGAGTTAACAGTGAGCGGACAGTGACTTAACAGTGAGTTAACAGTGAGTTAACAGTGAGGTAACAGTGAGTTAACAGTGAGTTAACAGTGAGCAGACAGTGACTTAACAGTGACTTAACAGTGAGTTAACAGTGAAGTAACAGTGAGTTAACAGTGAGTTAACAGTGAGTTAACAGTGAGTTAACAGTGAGCGGACAGTGACTTAACAGTGAGTTAACAGTGAAGTAACAGTGAGTTAACAGTGAGGTAGCAGTGAGTTAACAGTGAGCGGACAGTGAGCTGACAGTGAGTTAACAGTGAGCTGACAGTGAGCTGACAGTGAGTTAGCAGTGAGTTAACAGTGAGCTGACAGTGAGCTGACAGTGAGTTAACAGTGAGTTAGCAGTGAGTTAACAGTGAGTTAACAGTGAGCTGACAGTGAGCTGACAGTGAGTTAACAGTGAGCTGACAGTGAGTTGACAGTGAGCTAACAGTGAGCTGACAGTGAGTTAACAGTGAGCTGACAGTGAGTTAACAGTGAGCTGACAGTGAGCTGACAGTGCGTTAACAGTGAGTTAACAGTGAGCTGACAGTGCGTTAACAGTGAGTTAACAGTGAGTTAGTGTTAGTGTGAAGGCCTTTGACTATAGAAAGCATCAGTGACTGGTGCGTGTGGGAAGTGTTATACATCACCTGATGTTTAACCAAAGTCTAAGCTATGTTTTCTAGCCTTGAGCATGCCATGAAGCTTTTGTGATGTATATTTCTTCTTCACAGTCTCTCTCTCACTCTCTCTCTCTCTCTCTCTCTCTCTGTCTGTATGTATGTATGTACTGTATGTATCTGTTGATGTATGTATGTATCTATCTTTCTGTCTATCTATCTATCTATCTATCTATCTATCTATCTATCTATCTATCTGTCTGTCTGTCTCTCACACAGGGGTTTCTGATTGAGGATAAGCTGCTGAAGCTGCTGTCCCCAGTGGAGAAAGACGAACAGTCTCTTATGAAGCTGGACTCTGTCTTCTCGGTGAGTGTAACTGCACTGTTTCAATGCATCTGGACCAGTCAGGGCTCTGCCTCTGTTCTCTCTCTGTCTGCTGCTGCTGTCATGCTAAAAGCAACTCTGGATAGTCTAATCTGACTGGCTGAGTGATTGATTGATTGATGGATGGATGGACTGATGGATTGATTGATTGCAGGCTATTGGGATTGAGAATGAAGAGGACGTCTATAAAATGACAGACTTCTTTATGAAATACAAACAGAAGCTGAAGGAGCAGGAGGAGGTAACACTGACTCTTTGTTCTAATTCATCGTCCTTGTCGTTTATGCCAAAATTTCCTTTGACAATGACAGTTTCCCAAAGTGGTTACTCTGAGAGTTACAACACGTGTGACTGCCAACCACAACCACAAGACCCATTTTTTTGTTGTCCCCGACGATGAGCTTTCCTCCCTGTGTGATTGGTTTGTGAGGTGGAGGGCGGGGCATGTGGTCGTGACGAGGCAGCAGGAGGTGGGTCCTCTGACCTCATCCACCCCAACGATGTGCTGGTGGCTTTACGAGCCTTCACTGCTCAACACTGCAGATCCAGGTGTGTTGACTACAACATTTTCCCTCACAGAAGCTCCAGATTTCAACAAAATGTCATTCAAACATCCTCTCTTTCTTACTCCTTCCCTCTCTCTCCTTGTGTGTATGTGTCTGTGCATGTGCGTACATATGGTGTGCACGTATGTGTGTGCGTGTGTTGTGTGTGTGTCCACGCGCACGTGTGTATGCATGCATGTATATGTCTGTATATGTGTGTGCTTGCATGTATGTGTGTGTTTATGTGTGTGTGCATGCATGTATATGTCTGTATATGCGTGTGCTTGTGTGTGTGTGTGTGTGTGTGTAGGAAGGGCCAGTCCCAGCAGCAGCACAGTGGGTTGAGTTTGGAGGGAAGGGATGAAGCAGAAGATGCTAAATACTGGGAAAGTCTGGCCAACATCATCCCAGAGTCTAAACTCAAGCTCTGGGCTGCGCTAGAGGCAGCACTCAACATGTACCAGTGAGTATCAGGACTGGTTTAAACCAGATTTCCATATCAATTAGTCACACAGACAGTCCGGTCCTGCCTCATTTGCTGAAGCCATTTTATCTTAAAATGATGAAAGCAAGAAGCACAAAAGGACAAGATTTTCCACAATGTACCTAAATGTCAGTTACAATGTACCAAACTATCAGTTACAATGTACCTCACTGTCAGCCACTGAGCTTTACACTGTCGTCATAGTTCCATATTGTTCTCTTCTTTTCCTGTGAGGTAGTTAGTTTGTCAGGTAGTTAGTTTGTCAGTTAGTTCGTTTAACTGACTGGCTGATTGCAATTTCAGTTCTGAGTTGATGGCAAGGTCCAAACTGTTGGAGGAAACCAAGAACCTGAAACAACAGAATACGGAAATCAAAATGCTACTTTACCAACATTACATCCCCAAGGTAAGAGAGAGAGAGAGAGAGAGAGAATGAGAGAGAGAGAGAGAGAGAGAAAGAGAGAGAGAGAGAGAAAGAAAGAGAGAGAGAGAGAGAGAGAGAGAGAGAATGAGAGAGAGAGAGAGAAAGAAAGAGAGAGAGAGAGAGAGAGAGAGAGAGAGAGAGAGAGAGAATGAGAGATAGAGAGAGAGATGTGTGTATGTGTGTGTGTACAGAGGAGATGAAAGAGAGAGAGAGAGAGAGAGAGAGAGAGAGAGAGATGTAGTCTGCTCCATGGCAAACTACAGATTCATCTTTTCTCCTGGCTTTGTCTGATAGGTGCACGCTGAGGTGGAAGTCCCACAGATGGTCCACTTTGCCCATAAATGAACATGTCTGTACTGTGTGGCGTAATCATTTTTTAAAGAAATTCAGGCTGTACCAAATAAAGCAAAACATTGTTGAGTTACAGCTGTTACAAGGTCTAAAAATAAACAACTTTCCAGTGAGAGAGTGAGATTTTGTCTGTGTCTCCTTATCGCTGGTTCCTTGGAAAAGGGAGAAGGGGAGGCGTGGGTTCCATAAAATTTAGACGGACGTTTTTATTCAGATCACACGAGTCAAATCACTAACAAATCATCTGAGAGTGCTGCAATACAATGGTAAGACTGTTTTCAAACGACGCAATTCGTCTTTGCTCTCGCTAGAGGGAGACACTTTAAACGACAATCGGCAACCAAGGAGAGGATGTGCGTAATTACGCACTGTCTTCTATACTGAAGAACGTTTCTGTATCGCATAGGTACAAGGTGTCACGAGCCGTTACAATTTAAGAGCTGCGTAGTGAGAATAGGTCACGTTCTGGTATTATCATAGTTATATGGATTTAACAGTAAATATTATAAATTATATTAATATAGCGCGCTGATGGGTTTTCGCAGTCGCAAAGATTTGGAAAAGAACGGATGAGCAATTCAGCGACTAAGTCTACATGTGTGAAATATCTGTAAAGGATAAATTATTACTGTAAGCCTCCTGCCCCTCCCACCCAGTGTCTTTCTCTCACTCTCTCTCCCTCACTCACTCACTCACTCTCCCGCTTTCTCTGACTCGCCATCTTCTTTCACTGGAAGTTTTTTTGTTCATTACCTCGCGGAGTTACTCTCACTATAAGGCTGAAGGCGCGCCAGAGCGCACAGCTGAACTCCTGGACCTAGACGGAGACACGCTGCCCTTTCTTTTTACCGCCTGAGAATTAAGCGGTCAGTCAGGTCCGAGCACGGCACCTAAGGTAAACTTTCAGCTGGAAAATAAGTTATTATTTTTGGATGAAACTGTTGGTTTATTTTCTCAAATTACTTTAAAGTAAATTACAATTGTACAAAAGCGTAAATGATTTAAAAGCCGCTCGAAATTACTCAGTAGTACGGACTATACTGACACAAATGTGGGGGATATCGAGAGCGCGTTTCGCCAATTGTAGCGGCTCAGAGGCGAGCGAAGAGACAGAAATTGTGGTGAATGTCGGCGGCGTCAAACAGGTGCTGTACGGAGATGTATTGAACCGCTATCCGGAGACGCGTTTAGCCGAGCTGGCAAACCACGTTACGGAGAACTCCGGTGAACTTTCTGCCTTGTGTGATGATTACGACGCAGAGAGAGGTGAATTTTACTTTGACAGAGACCCAGATTCCTTCAAATGCATTACTGAACTCTACTACTATGGAGAAGTGCACATGAAACGAGGTATATGCCCGATGTGTTTTATGAAGGAAATGGAGTTCTGGAGGATCGATCCAGACTTCTTGGACGAGTGCTGTAAGAGCAGTCTGAATGAGATGGAGACCGAGCTGGCGGAGATCGCAGAGAAGGTCCGGACCATCCTCGACGATATGGAGGGTGACCCCTCAGCCAGCGCGAGCCAGCGATGCCAGGCAATGTTGTGGAAGCTCGTGGAGAAACCAGAGTCTTCGTTGCCTGCTCGCGTTATTGCTATCGTCTCCTTCCTCCTCATCCTCCTCTCCTCTGTCGTTTTGTGTGTGGGCACCATCCCAGAACTCCTGTCAGAGGATGAGGAGGGCAACCCAATGGAGCATCCCACCTTGGAGACCATCGAGACGGTCTGTATTGGCTGGTTCACGGTGGAATACGTGTTGCGTCTGATCTCCTCTCCAAACAAGCTTCATTTTATGCTGTCTTTCATGAACATTGTTGACTTCTTGGCCATCATGCCTTTCTACTTGGTGCTCATTCTGACCCATCTGAACACGGCCGTGATGGAGCTAGCCAACGTGCAACAGGCCATTCAAGCTCTACGCATCATGCGTATTGCCCGTATCTTTAAACTGGCTCGTCACTCCTCGGGTCTACAGACCCTCACATACGCTCTGAAAAACAGTTTTAAAGAACTAGGCTTGCTGCTCATGTACATGGGAGTGGGAATCTTCCTGTTCTCCGCTTTAGGTTACACTATGGAGCAAAGCCACCCAGACACCATGTTTACCAGCATTCCCCAATCTTTTTGGTGGGCCATTATTACAATGACGACCGTTGGCTACGGTGACATCTACCCGAAGACTACGCTCGGTCGCTGTAACGCGGCTGTTAGTTTTCTGTGCGGCGTTATCGCTATCGCTTTGCCCATCCACCCAATCATCAACAACTTTGTCATCTTCTACAGCAAACAACGCATGCTTGAGACCGCCGCTAAACACGAGATAGAACTCATGGCGCTTCGGTCTAGTGAGGCACAGGATAAGGGACACGAGGGACGCTTGAGGACGCGACGGTCAGTCGCAGGTGCCGGTTCGGTTTGGGACAGCACTATGCGTGCGTCTCAAAGCGATACTTACATTCCGTTACTTGGTGACTCTGCTCAGCAGACGCCCACCCAGACATGTAAGAACAACTAGCGAAAATACGTAATAATCGACTATGTTCCGTCAGTACGGCTGACACTGTGCCATAAGACTAATCAACTGTATCCTGAAGCTAATCTTGTTCCGAGCAGGATACAAATCTTTCCCTGTTAATTAACTAGAGCTCAAAACTCGGGCCACCGTAATCACAATCATATTTGCCACACCTGGTTCACGGAACTGACTTATTTGAATGACAGAGACTGTTTCTCAACCCTCTTACATGGCTCCTTTTATTGCGTTTCATTTTTCTGACATTAATAAAGCTCAAACAGGGCTGGATGTGTTGAAAGAATATCAAATCAAAAGCGCATGAAGGCTTTATAGAGTCCTCATCAAAACTGACCTTTGCCCTGCTAATTAAGTCTGCAAGGTCACTAGGAAGAGAACAATGAAAAGACTTGGAGCAGGGTCCAGCCATTGAAACATTGACTTATCTGTAATCTGCTATACACTAATCTCATTTTGAAGTCAACCAAATTAAAATCTTCATTATATATATTGTTATCAATAGACTTTATTAAAGCTAATTAGAATCCTTCCATATCTAATGTTCGCACAACAGAATGAACAGGAAATCTCATTGTCTGGATGAGAGAGCTTTAGCTGCAATTCTCTATTAACCATTTGAGAGATCAGCATCAAACAAACTGTGTGTTTATTGTGTATTCTCAACAGTATGTTCTAAGTCTCTTTCTGATGCTATGAATGTTTATTTTCAACGGTTTTCGGCAGCGATGAGACCAAGATGAGTGAAGATGAGTCTGAGGTGGATTCTGCCTCTGTGAGTCGTTGTTTGAATACAGTAGGGACAGAAAGAAGAAGAAGAAGAAGAAAGATCTTTTTTAAAAAAAAAAACAGGAATTGGCAGTTGAGTTTAGTTGCTCAAGCACTTTCAAGATACATGCAAAATATAGACTATAATTACAATTTGAATGCGAGTTTTGGTAAATGCGTCAGTCCCCACTTTGGAACACAGCAGGAAACAGTGGCATTTTAATCTTCAAGGCATTTCCTTCCAGACACGTTGAAAGGCTACCTGCAGCTCAGTTGCCAATAAAAGTATATTAGAAAATTTCCTTGGGGAGGGGATGGGACGCATTTGAACAAATTAGTAGCCTTGTCCAACGTGAACATTAATGTTTTAATGACAAAACTGAAGAATTTGATTTGTTCATACTCCCATTAAAAGCTACAGTGCTAGTCTCTCAGTTTTTCCTGTGTGTATGTTTCTTCTGTATCTTTTCATGTTTCTGTTGTTGCTCTCGTTCTTTTATAACACTCATTTTTTGCTCCACTATTCTCTCCACATACTGTCCTTATAAATGATGATATCACTAAGGTACACTACATAGTAGAATATAATCTATAGTATGTAGTATAACTGTAATAGTTATAGGGTAGTGGTGGAATTTAAATGCAGTTAACAGACGGTGTTGTTTTTATTTGTTGTTTTTATTTGTGCCGCAGTGGTACTGCAATGAACAGTGTTTTTTTGTTGTTGTTGTTGTTTTTTGTTTTTTCTTTTACATGCAACTGTCTCCAGTTTCATGACCTTTCAGAGAGAGCGCAGAGAGAAAGTGTGTGAACGTGTCTGTGTGGGCGTAGGTGTGTACTGTCCATCTGAGCTGTCTGACCTCTCTCTCCCTCTCATGCTTTCTCTCACGTTTTCTCTTCCCTCTCTGTCTGTCCGTTATTTTCTCTCTCTCTCTCTCTCTTTCTCTCTCTCTCTCTCTCTCTCTCTCTCTCTCTAAATTGTCACTGGAGTGTTTAGATGTTTCCGTACTGCTATAGGCGTCCCTCAGGGTGTGAGCTGTTCCTCACCATTTGCCAGGTCCACAAAAGGCAAAGGGTCATTGTGGTGGTGGCATGTGTGTGTGTGTGTGTGTGTGTGTGTGTGTGTGGGTGGGTGGGTTGGTGGGTGTGTACATGAGTGTGTCTGAATGTTGCTTGTGTGTGTCTCATTTGAATTAATCTGTCCGTACACAAAGCACTCTTGATGTGTGTGTATGTGTGTGTGTGTGTGAGTGTGTGAGTGTGTGTGTGTGTGCGTGTGGGAGGTACAGAGATACTGATTACACATTATTAGCAGTTGCTGCTCATCTGTCCACCCACAAGGCTGGACTGAAATGTATCTCTGTGTACAGAGACACATACATACATGTATGCACACACCCACACACACACGCAGACACAGACACAGAGGTGCTCTGAAACATATCTCTTTCTGCAAAGACCCATTCACACACACACACACACACACACACACACACACAGAGTCTATATCTAACCACCAGGGCAAAGCCATGGTATCAATAACGTCAAACCCCAAATCGCAAAAACATCATTTAGCAAGACAAATGGTCATAGACACATACACATACTCAAACACACATACAGATACACATTCACACACACCACACACGTACACACACACACACACACACACACACTTGCTGTCTGCAGGTCTTTTAATGGCATCTCATCTCTGGAGTAAAAACACATGCTCTCAAATAGCTGACTGTTTTAGCTGAACTCATATTCTGTGTCAGATAGGCATGGATCAGTATTCTGTTACACATACAACCTGGTGAGTTGACCAGCCAGCAAACACCCATTCCTGCTCCCCCAACCCAAGCTCCACGGGCACCCAACCCGCCCTAAATCTCAGACACGTCCGTGTCTAAAAATAGGAGAATTTCCCCTCAGCGTTGAATCAGTTCAGGGTAACAACATACACCTAATGACCACACCGTTTACTCTTAAGACTCTCGGCGGGATGAAATTAGAAAATAGCGGTTATGTAAATACCTGTCCATGTCAGTTTATTCGTGAGTGAGACAGTGTGTGCAGAAAAAGGCCATAGAGAGTTATGATAGTTAAACCAAGGATTATAATTAACGGAGAAAGAAACGACATTTAGGAGTGACAAAAAAAACTCAATCGGTCGGTTGAAGACAGACACCTGCCGGCTATTAGAAACATAAACCGAGCTATGGGCTTGTGGCATAATAGCTGTGAACTATGCAAGTTTGGAAAGGCTAAAATGTCCTCCGCCTCAACCGAAGGGCGTGGCTTTCAGCTGTGGAGGTACAGCTGTCTGCGTGAAATGAGAAACAATAGCAGCTGCCGCGATTTCAAAGCGGGGTAATCTGGAGGATAATGAAACGGCTGGAGGAATATATCTCTCAGACGTCTCTTAGAGGGCAATCACCGCTTTTACAGCGAGCCCTTTTTTAGGGACGAGAGCGCAATCGCTAATCTGCCTTCTTGATTACTAATTTCGATTGTTTGAAAAGTTCTGAGAAGCCACGGTGGTTTGCTGAAAATAATTTTTTTTCTCTCTTTTTCTTTCTTTCCTTTTTTTTCCCCAAGTTCTCCTCAAAAAGACTTTACCATAAGCCCGTGGTTAAATTGGGAGACAAAATATAATTAAGGGGATCAGAACTGACCTTTTTCGTAAGGAGCCAAACATGAAAAATGGATTTATTGTTGAGATTTGAATCTCTCCTTCTCTCTCTCTATGCTAGCAGCCAACTCGCAGCAAATTACCAATTCACAGCAAATTCCATTAGCTGCAATAGACTCTCATTAAAAGTTTATGATTGTATCCTTAAGATCATTTTACTGTGTGCGTGGAGACAAGCTGATGAGGTATGAGAGCAGGCGTGAAGGGGTCTACACCCCAAAATCAATTGAACTTTGAGTGAGTTATGATAGCACTGCGTCAAATCGGTTATCAGCGCGAGCTAATGGGTACATGGCTGGGTGCCACGCCTTTGATCCGTCAAAGAAGACAAGTCGTGCCAATCTCTGATGCCGCGTGCCATCCCGTATACAAAATGAGGACGTTGGCGGGTGTGTGAAGGAGAATATTAATAACGGTAAGGGTCAAAGCCACGTCTTCCTGTCGACAGCAGGCACAGAGCCAGCCCCCCACCCTAAAAAAAAAACGATGTAATTTATCATAAATGTACCACGGGTAAATGTCAGCAGGATTTTGGTACCCTAAAAAGTTTCTCAAACAAGGCGTCTGCCTCTCAGAGAGTGTCATTGTTCATACGACCTCATATCAGCTTGGATTTACAACGTCCTCACAGGCTGCCATTTGATCAACAACCAAAGACACTTATTTCTGGGAAGGATTGTTGTCTTGGCAAGAGTCATTCACTTTCTAATGTAAAGGGAGCATAATTAATCAACCCCTCCTAAATCACGTGTCTTCGGCAGCGATCAGGGTTGTCTGCTGTCTGACGTTCACTTTTACCTGTGCTGGACCCGTTTACTTTTATTCATGCATGTGTGTATGCATTTATGTGCGTGTGTGTCTCTTTCCAACAGTGAGATGGTATTACATACATGCGTACGGACACAAACACACTCGCACATGCTTGTGTTAATGTTTTACTCTTGAAATATTTTACACATTCCGTCATCTTACATTAGCTTCCACTCTCCATTCTAATAAATCACGAGAGAAGTAATTAACGGAATTGGCCAGGAGTGAACGAGCGCCAATGTAGATTTGAACAAGCGAGGAATCTCTCTCTCTCCCCAGCTTCCTAATTACAGTATAGTGTGTCATAATAGAAATTTATGGTTCTCTCGGCCAATTCTTTAAGATCCATCGCTATTTTAGTCAAAAGATCGTTAAAGTCTTCACCCAAAAAATCCTCCAAAGTTTGTTCTTTGATTCTCTGTTTTGTTTTTTGTTTTGTTTTTTCCTACACATGCACGTCAAGTTCTTCTAGAGTCAGTGATTTATACCAGCGCCGTGGCAATTAATTATGCAAGCAGTGAACGAACAAGCTCTTATCCACACCACTCCTGTGTTTTGTACTGGATGTCACTGCCGGAGGGGATGGAACGCAGAGGTCATGTATGAGTGTGTGTGTAAATACAGAGACAGAAATTCACTGTTTCACACTGCATTTATTTATGTGAGGCAGTCGCATAATTCATTTATGGTGACTGATAACTGAAGGCTAAAATATGATATAGAGATGGGAAAATAAACATGGTGAAGTGCACTATTTCAAAAATCACACAGAAGAGATTCTCATCTAAACCATGTCTCTAGTGATTCCATAAATAGTAATTAATTGCTCAAAACATATCTCTGTAAAACTAGATCTGCAGAGACCACAGACCACATCAAAACCGCGTCACCATCACACCCAGACCACAACAAAACCACATCGACATGTCACCCAGAACCCCCCCAAATCAATATCCATACCCCTAGACCGCATCAAAACCATATCATTGTGACAACAAGACCACATCAATACCATATCAGCATCACACACAGACCTCGTCAATATCACATCAGCGTCACTCACAGGCCACATTACCATGACAACCAGACCACATTAAAAAAAAACAAAAAACCACATGACCATCCTCCACAGACCATCTTGATACAGTGTCCAAGACATCACCAGACCCACCCAGAGTCACTAAAACAAACTAATGTACTCCCTACGCTGAACTGTGGCAGTTAGGTGTTCGCCTGAACCTGGGATCCGTCGCTCTTTCTAATGAATCAGACCAGTTTGTTTACGCCCTCCCCAACAGGGAAAAAAACACTTTTTACACTCAGGCTAAGTGAAAATCTATGAGTCACGGGAAAAAGTTTATTTCTCCTGATTCCGCAACAGGAATAAACACTAGTGCCGACGCGACACATTTAGTGAAATGACCTCTGTGTTATTTAACGCTGGAATCAGTTTGGTCCTCAGGAAAAAAAGGACTTGTCTCTGAGCTGCACATAAAAGGTATTGATTTCCACATAAACCTGAGATGAGAAAAAGGACACCAAGGAAGAGGCTGATAACAAAGGGGCATAAAGTCCAAACAAAGCTTTGAGGGTTTAACACATGCCCACAGACACGTACATAAACACGCACCAACTCCATCCAACACACTCCTCCGTCCCATCAGGTGATTGCTTCGGCGCCACTGAGTTCTTCAAGGTCACCCGCGTGCACGCACATAAACACACACACACACACACACACACACACGTGCGTGCACACACACAGTCACAGTCATAGATCCATTCACACCACATTTACACAGATACAGTTTTGAAGGGGTGTGAGTTCAGTCCTCTCAGCTTTTGCTGTCTCTCTCAGTCTCACACACACACACACACACACACATACACAGATTTAGATATGATGAAACAAGGGCACCTTCCCAAATGACAGATTTTTAGGGATTGATTTTGGAGCCCCCCGGAAATCCTCAAGATTACTGAGGGAACGTGTCCTCTGTGCGTGTCTGTCCTTCTGCCTGTGAGTGACCTCTAAAGGGCTTCTGTTCAAGGTTTATCTCGGCTGTAAAAATGAGATTTGTAGCTTTGTGTTAAACACACTGAAGAGAGTTAAGGTCTTGCATGATCTCTCTCTTGCTCTCCTTAGGGAAAACAGAGAAAGCGACACACACACGTATCAAGAGAAGATGAGAGAAAAACAGGAGATGCTTTTAAATCACATCTCCAGCAGTCTGCGAAGACAAAGATGAAAAACGTAAAACACTAAGAGCATATCTAAATCATTTTTAAACACACTGAGTGTGTTACAGATGCAGTGCTAGACTTATATTGTCCATGATTAAAGCTCACAAACCAGTTTCGTCAAAAATCTGAATTGTTTCTGTTCATGTGTATGGAAATGTTAAATTGCTTTAGAATTTCATAGTTTTCTTCATACAAGCCACGTGAAAACATCGCAGAATCAGTGTTAAATGAATGTTGCAGTGTATTATGACATTTAGAGATGGTCATGAACAAACTGTAATGGATTTTCTATCTACATTCAGCCAGAGATGATGATGATGAGGATGAGAAAGAAGGTGTTTTTGTTGTTGTTGTTGTTGTTGTTGTTGTTGAGATCACGTGAGTCGAAGTGGATGGAAGCGTAATTTTTTTTATCACTCTTTCCTGTCACACTGTTTGAAGTGCTCATGGATCAGTATAGACTTGGGATGTTAATTAGGCCAGTTTGTCATGATGCCTGCGTGTAGTGATGTAGAATATGTCTCTTTTTTTTTTTTTTTGCCAAAACAAAGGGGTATGTCTAGAGATATGACAGACTCCCGTTTCACTTTCCAAAATCTTTCACTTCTTCGTCACTTAATGAAAACTTCGTTTTCGATCTGAGTTCCCTGGCTTATTTATTTATTTATTTTAAATGTGTTTTGCTCTGATGGTGAGTAAAAGCGGAGTTTTCAGCGTATTTTGGATTTATGAGGCGCCGCACTAAGTGAATGCGCGCAGAATCCTTGATTAAAAACAGCGTATTCACTGCTCAACATATTCGTCAAAGAAGGTGAACTTGTGTCAGACGGAGTGAAGTCATTATGTGAAAAGAAGAAAGAGAGAGAGAGAGAGAGAGAGAGAGAGAGAAAGAGGAAGGGCAGTCATAGTCCTTCAAAAGCCCAGAACATTACTGCCATCCTCCAAACACATTGTGAGAAGGGTTTAATTTTCATAAGTAAGGTCCCCACGAGACTGGGCTGTTTTACAGGGGTCATAAATTAGACACACCTCACTCATATACACTAGCGCCTTTTGAGTACGGACACACACACACACACACACACACACACACACACACACACACACACACATATACATACACTCAGATAAGAACATCTCTCTGAAGATATATATTTGGAATAACAAAAGAAGAAACTGGTACTCAGAAAAACTGATTTGAGTACCAACGATTAGATTCTGAATCTATACATCTTAACCATGGAAACCATGTTGGTGGGAGTATGAGAATTACTGATTTCTCCTAAGGGAATTTTACAAGAGTCCACTGCCCTCTAGTGCCAAAACAAGGCATTTGTTTATATGGGCAGGGCTTCCAAAAGCATTGATCAAAAAACAAGAAAGAAAGAAAAAACAGCTAATTTTAAAATTTCAAATAAAAAAATACTAATAAAGGTACAATTCATAATTCATGTAATTAAAAATAACCTAAAACTGTTCAATAACTGTTCAGGAATCAGAAAAAAATGAAGCAGAGATCAAGAATCAAACATATCTGAAGGTCACAATCGACAGTATGATACAGTCAAATTTAAGAATTATGCACAACATATTCTGAGCTTTGCCTCTGAATAGCTGCAACATTGTGAAGTCGATCCGATTTAGTAGTAAATCTCTCTCTCTCTCTCTCTGAGATCTGGGGCAAAGACATGACAGGTGGTAACCCTGTTGAACAAAACAGCAGGTGTGATCATTCGGGTTGGTTTGGTTCTCAGTATGCCAATACAACGCGTCTGATGTGTGAAGAACACCTGACGTACTGAGAGCCTGTGAATCTCTCAGCCCTCTAAGCCCAGTTCCCTATTAGTCAGTGAGGAGATGGCTCTCCCTCTCAAAATGTCAGGCGAATGACATTTGGCCTTCTCAGCAAGAAATACCCTCTCGTCCTCATGTGTGCCCAGCCAGTGCCGCAGGTATGCCAGTTCAGCCTGGCAGTGCCAAGGGTTGCCCCTGAGAACGACGTGATACCTTCCGTCCAGTGTGCCAGGAGCTAAGCGTTGCAGGAGGTTATTACCGAGGTCCAGGAAAACCAGCTCGCTTAGGTGCTGGAACAGCCCTGCAGGAAGGTTCTCCAAACGGTTATTTCCCAAGAAGACCTGCTGCAGGTGGGGAGTCCCCCGAAAAGTAAACACATCCAGGGCTTTGAGTTGGTTGCGCTCCAGGTAAAGGGCATCCAGTCTGGGCAGGGAGTCCAAAGCTTTGGGGGGAAGCTCCTCTAGCTGGTTGTTCCGGAGATCCAGGCTCTCGAGATGGCCAAGTCTCTGTAGCAGGGCCACGGGTGGCTGTTTGAGTTGGTTTCCAGACAGGTCTAACCGGGTGAGGGAGGTGTTATGGGAGACCACGTCAGGGTGAACCTCAGAGATGAGGTTGTCTCTGAGGATGAGTTCGAGGAGGGGTGCATGGTGAAACACACCAGGGGGCAAGTGTGTAAGTCTGTTACCTGTAGGAAAGGAGTGTTCAGGTAAAGAGAGAGACAGGCATGTGCTCACAGACACACACACACACACAAAAACACAGTCCACCATAATTAGAAACACACCTCAACACAAGCATATGCACTCACAGCCCACCGCTACAACATACACACACACACACACACACACTTGACAAACACAGCTGAAACCACCATTTCAAACACACACACACACATACACAGTCAGCCACAATCATAAAAATAAATATATAAACATGAACACAAGACACAATCAGTGTTACAGACACACACACACTCAAATAAGTGTTTTACCTTTAAGGTCTAAAAGTTTTAGTTTAGAGAGGTTTTGCAGTAGATTTGCCGGGAGACTGCTTAGATTGTTTCTGTCCAAAGTAACTCTGGCGCCCGAGTCGTCTGCGGTGACGTTGCTAATGTTGGTCAACCGTATCGTCAGTGAAGTAGTATTTCGAGGGAAACAATCCCCGGGAAAACGAACGAAACTCGCACTGCGGCATATCACGTTGACAGCGTCAAAATCATACGAAACCTCACATTGTTCTGGGCAAGAAATGGCTATATTACAGCAACAGCTAGCAAACACTGCCAACACGAGGACACGGACAGTAGTCATCCTCACCACGATCGAGTATCAAACTCCAGAGTGCGTGATGGTTTTTGCTTGCCTAATGCACAAGAATTGGGTGGAATTTGCTCTTGACCCAGCGGAAGTGCCAAGTTCTTCCAGTTTTAGAAATACTTGCATTCGCACTTAACGCAACCATATAAAGGGCAGTAAATTAAGCCTACTGTCTATCCACTTTTTTAAGTTATAAACATAGCTCTCTCTCTCTCTCTCTCTCTCTCTCTATATATATATATATATACACACACACACATATCTATATCTATCTATCTATCTATCTATCTATCTATCTCTCTATCTATCTATCTATCTATCTCTGTCTATCTATCTATCTATCTATATATATATATATATATATATATATATACACACATACATAAATACATATAGATAGATAGATAGATAGATAGATAGATAGATAGATGTGTGTGTGTGTGTGTGTGTGTGTGTGTGTACATATATATATATATATTTATTCACTCCTGCTTTTTTTGAGGCCCCGCAGCTCTGCCCATTTTTGTTCTCGTGCTGCTCTGGCACACCTGCTTCAGCGAACCAAGGATTTGGATAAGTGGCTGATGAAGGATTTTGATAAGTATCTGAGTTGAACGGAGTGTGTTGCGCAGTGCTGTGGCCCTCCAGGAACAGGAATGGGAATCCACGCCAAATGGGGCAATAACTGTCACTTCATAAGCAGATGTCAGATGGCGTTTGTCAGCGACGAGACCCTTTACGGCCCAGCATGCGTCACAGTGTCAAAGGATAAGGCGTAATTCACAAGACGTCAAAGCAAGCTCAGAGTCGGTCCTGTTCTCTGATTTCCACACTTTTAAACTTTCATCCGCTGGTGGAAAATACCGTTGTGGTGCAATTGACAAAATAAAACTGACAGATCATTTTTTGTTATTCATTGATGAAGTTCACATCAAAGTCCAGTGTGACTGACTCGTTCAGTGGACAGTGATCACACACACCAGTGCGACGCTGTAACGACTGAAATGACAGAACGGCAGTAGATGCCTATAAGTTCGTTATGTGGCACTGACGGGGTAAATGTGATCTAAGTGTATATTCCACAGTAAACTGCAATACGTCGAATAGAGAAACCTATTGTAAATTTCAGGCTTTACTGTTTACTGAAAGGGCACATACGGATAAATAACCAACTCAGAAGAATTTCGTAAAATCATCCAGAATATTCAGGTTCTCATGTTTTCAATATTACCGCTGATTATAACTTCAGCACAAAGGCTATTTATACTAACAAGGTCTACACATAGGCTACGGCAAATTATTGACTTGGTGGTTTGGCAAAGATTAACTGTTATATGTCGTTATTTGTTCAGTATCGGCGCAATGCTGTGGACTATTAAATAAACAGTGACTTTTATTTTATTATTGCTGAATCACTTTTTTCCTTTTTGTGGAGCAACCTGTAAAAAAACCACACAGATAAGGTTTCCAGGTCATCGCAAAATTCATAATTATTATAATACACTCATTGTTTCTATAGGCTTTCAGTGCATTTCTCACAGGTCTTAATTATAATCCTAACATGGGTCAAAGATCTACTTTTCCATTTTCTCCCTTGAGAGAGTCAACTGTTCTCCCTCTTCTTTTCCGTATCCTTACCTTGACCTCAGTGGACACCACCAACAGATTTAACATTTGTGTTACCCACTTTGTATACCCCACTGAAACAGGGAATCCCAGGGGATCAGAGGACAGTTCCCCTGGGGATCAGACGAACATTAAAGAGAGAGGGCCAACTGAAATAGATTTGGTTTCTTTACGTATCAGTTTAAAAGAATTATGATGAATTCATGTAACCGCGCGGCATATCTTTTTGTGCGTCGGAATGCGTACTTATTCAGTTAAGTAGACGCGTAGTGGAGTCAATAACGGTACTGTTCGCATGCGTTGGGAACAGCGTGTGCACAAGTGGTGAGTGTCTGTTGCATGATCACAGCGGACAGAAAGAAGGCAGGACCCGTTGCTAAAATGCCCTGTTAAATTCCGAAGACGTTAAGCGTAAATGCCAGCCCGAGAGTGTTGTCATTCACGAAGACATTCACGAAGAGGTTTCACAACCTCTGACTCGCGTCACCGTCTGCGCGTAATACGCCGCGTTCAATTTCGTCTGTACTGACTGAAGTATAGCCTATATGAGATACCGGTTACAATGATTACAAAGTTAGTTTTAAATGTACTGAACTTCAGTGCGTTGTTCGTTTGTTTGGTGCTGAAGCTCCCGCAGATCGTGTTGCTGTCGCGGTCTAAGTCCGCCAAAGGAGTCAGTTTAAAAGCCTTGATTCTGGAGCTAACAGGGTAAGGTGATTAAATCAGTGTTTTTTACACGCCTTTTCGAATGCTTGGCTTAAGAATAAACCACATACTCAACATACGTGGCTGTTTTTGTGCTCGGTTTTCTGTGTCTGCAGAGCTTTATGCAACTAACAAATGTGCGCCGTTAGTTTTACTTTTTAAAATGTGACCTGCCGTTGACTACGAGTGATATGTTAGTAATGATTTTGTGCAAAGCCTGCTGTTAAGTTTTGGCTCTATCAACTCGCCCTCCCGCCCCCTCTCCCCTGACTTTGACTCGGCCGCAGGTTTGTAGGGAAAACTTTGATCAGTTGACTCACAAGGGAAATATTTATTCAATGAGATATGTCACTCCACACGTCACTTTGAACACACACGAGTTTGTGTGAGCTTGAAAAAAATCAATAAAAGTTAAATAGATAAATAAATCGCTTTCATTTACTCCTCATCAAATCGAGCTCCAGGCATTAGTACGGATAGTATGACATGTTTTGAAGTACCACTGTCACAGACGAAGACTTTGGGTTATTTATTCTTCCCCCCCCTAAGAGAAGTGAACTGGAGAAAAGGGAGAGTAGTGGAGAATGTCTGTGTTCTGATTGGCTGTCAGTTTAGACAAGTACCACCTGTGAAAAGTCGTAACTGTCCCCAGGCCTCACTCATTAAAGGTCAAACACAAGCACTTAGTCGGGAAATGTGTGTGTGTGTGTGTGTGTGTGTGTGTGTGTGTGTGTGGCTTGGTAAGCCCAGGGATGAGACATGGATATAATGTTCTGTCTTTCATGGGTATGTTTTCTTTGGAACCCTGTTGATACATCAGTATCACATATGTTTGTGTGTCCTATCTTACCCCTATGTCCACCCCCATCTCTCTCTTTCACCCCTGCCCTTTGCCATGCACTGGTACACTACTCTCTCTCTCATTTTCTCTCTCTCTCTCTCTCTCGCTCTCTCTCATGAAATGATGTGTTTTGTATTTGCAGGTATATAGTGTTTGTTACCTATGAAAACTATCACGAGTACCCGCCTGCTACCTACATAGAGTACCCTGCCCTCATTGCCCAAGGTTTGTCAGTATAAGCTTTGTGTGTGTGTGTGTGTGTGTGTGTGTGTGTGTGGGTGCGTTTGTGTCTTTTACGTGAGAGAGGGACACGTGAGGCTTTTTCTCGACTTTAACCAAAGAGCCCTTTTTGTTTGCTGTTTGTTTCAGACACCATTCTGTTACTCATGGTCCTACATTACAGCGGCAACCTGAGACAGAGCCTCATCTACAGCGTCGTGTATCCTCTGAACCAATCACAGACCATAGCTACAGGGCACTAACCAATCACAGCGCTCTCCAGAAAGTTCATTTAGCCTGTGCACTTTTACACATTAGACTGAGTTAACTGAGGGAGTGTCTTGTTTCCCTCCGTATATGGTCTTTAACTCTGCCGCTAAGTTTTGTTGGAGGGTGGCAGCTGTTGACTCTTCAGGACTGGATCATTGATGTAGCCATGGTGAGAGAGAGACTGACTACATTATCTTTACATTATATATATTTCACTCAGACTCATAAGGAAGCGTGTGTGGTTAACCTGCTTGCTGTACATGCATGTGTATTTTACATGTGGGGTTTTTGTTTTGTTTTGTTTTGAAACAGAGTCTTTGCACAGTCATCAGCGCGAGCAGTAAGTTTGCACAGCTGCAGTGTCTGTGGCAGACCAAAGACTCCGGCCAGGTCAGCGCTCTCACCTGGGCCATGTCCTCATACACCTGTCTGGGTAAGTCTGCTCCATGCTGACGCCTTTCCAGCATCCATGACTCATCACCACACACACACACACACACACACAGCTTATCAGTACACCCATGTACTTACTCATTCACCCAGCAGTAGAGGAGAAGGTGAACAAACTGAACACTTTGTTTGAGGTGGTTTTGAAAATCGTTGGTATTCTTTCAGTAACATATTTATTTATATTTGTCACGCAGAGTAACAGGAAACACACAAGAACTCAGTGTATGATTGACTAGATTTCATTTCTCATTAATGGGTAGGTTATGCCAATACTAATAGCTTTTTAAAATTGTTATTCTGTTACTCTCTACTTGTTTTGTAGCCCGAATTTTTACCACTGTTCTCACCACTGGAGATCTGCAAGGTGAGTATTCAGTTTCATATTAGACCAGTTTTTGTGTTGGCTGATCAGAGAGGCAATATACCACTGTTAAATTACGCGCTCTGAAATGTGGTTGTGTGTATTACCTGATTATGTAGACTGAAATGTGGTTAAGTGTGTGTGTGTGTGTGATTGTCGTTCATTGGTGATGTGGGTGAGAGTTCATAGGGGTTGGGGGTCAGAGTTCAGAGGGGTTCACTTGCAGTTCTACTCTAACTCTTTTTTTCAGTTCTGTTCCGTTTCTTCATCTTGACGACGCTGAACAGCTGGGTGTTGGCAACTGTCATCTTCTACAGGCGGAGCAGTCAGAAGCTGGACTGAGCCTCCGAATTACCGCCATAAAGACTGTGCCAAGTGGCAGTCATTCCCGTAAGAACCCTCAGTCTGGGAACCGGTGGACCAATGTCTGGCCAAAACACCCAACGCCCAGGAGTTGCTGTCTGTCTCACAGGGGGCAAATTCTACTCCAAAAGCACACTGGGTCCCCTGATACTAGATATGTTTTATTATTTCCTCTGTAGTTTTTTTGTTTTGTTTGTTTGTTTTACCAATTGAAGTGCTTCTAATAAGACTGTGCTGCTACCTCATACAAGAGACCACTCCCACAAGGTCAAGCTTTCTCAGGCAAAACTGTGACGACATTGTTATATGATAAATTAAGGACACGCTGTTGGAGGTATGTGGAAGGTGGTGCCATGTCTACCTCCACCTTCACCGGGCTGACTAAAGTCGCAGCAGAAGAACCATCAAAAAATGAGACAGGAGATTTTGTGTGTTGGAGATTTTTCCAGTTAAGACCAGCAGTAACACTTCCTCTCCGCAATTCGATGTGTCTCACAAAAACCTCATTATTTTGAAAAACCTCATTTCTATGCACCATTTTCTATGCACCAAGTCATTTTTATGCATCATTGCATAATGTGCTCAAATACTATGCTACGTGTTAAAAGTGCTGAAATTATGTCATATGATAGATATGATAGATTGCACATGTGTGTAGAAGGTCGGTTTTCAATTACCGTGTGATAAGATACTCATGTTTCATAAAAATTGTACAGAATTCATTTTACGATAATATATAAAAGAGTGTTTGTGCAGTTTTTGCCTGAAACTTTTTCCAAATTGAATTTTGTCCAGAGATAAAACCAGAGTCACACTATTGTGTCATTGTGATGTCACTGTGATGTCATAACAACGTCTGATTTTAATGATGTAGTGTAATGCTGTAGCAGTTTCTGAAAAAATGTAATTCTGCAGTAGGCTGCAGGGACAGGTACTGCTGAAATCAGCTGAAATAGTGTCTTTATTAATCCCATACATCTCCATTTTAAGATGTAATATGAGTACACACCCATACAAAAAATCCTCTGTACACAGTGTGACACACACAAAACGTTGATTATAATTTGATTACACAAACCTATAATAATTTTATGCCTTTGTGGTTCACATACACACCGCCTCTCTCTCTCTCTCTCTCTCTCTCTCTCTCATGTGTGCACACACACACACATATATAGACAACAGTCTCTTAATACTGTGCATTTCTTTTCTAATATTGTAAAATGATTTTGGCATCTCACGATGTTCACAGACGGGGCTCCAGTGCCACAGGATGTCAGGAGCGGCACCGTTCGTACGGTCTGTGTGGATGATTTATAATGAATGTCAATCATTTAATCTGCATAAGATCAGCATCTCAAGACTCTTCATCTCCTCTCATCAAGGTGGTGGTTGACTGAAAAAAAGGGATGAGAGACAGAGAGAGAGAGAGAGAGAGAGAGAAGGATGGAGAGATGGCACTGATTATGACCGTGTTGCCAGTACAGACACTCATCCAGGAAAAAAAAACCCCAAAAAAACATTCACCACTGCACAAACAGTGGAAGGACAGAGTAAGTTGAATGTGACTCATCGGTGGCAGTCATTACACAACAGAACAGAACATTAACACCGTGTTAGGACTCACAAACATGATGTCAGTGTTTTAGGATGGAAAGACACAGTGGAGGAAAACAGATGTCAGAAATGTCAGTTGAGTAGCGTTTTTTTTGTCACGTCTCAAGCCCTTCAGAACTCCGCAGTAAAACTTCCAACAGCTGCACGCAGCCGAAACCCACCGCTCGGTAATACGTGCTCTGTCCACGTTTAGACATGCTCCAATGTTTTACGTGTGTTTGATCAAAAATGCCACGGTAACATGCATGCGTTTCAGTCATCCACAACACACGCATGTACAAATGAAGTTAAAAAATAACACAACGCACATCTTCTATGTTTACCCCGCTGAATCCCCCTTCCTCAGAAGTCAAACACTTCGTCATAATCATCATCCTCATCATCATCATCATCATCACCAGCAGTAATCGCCCATGCCCAGTTGTTGAGGTCAAACTCTATCACACTGGAACAGGAGAGGGGTAACTGAGGGTCATTCCCTCAACAGGCAAAGCTCCACCAATCATTTCTGACAGTGGCATTCCTACAGTGGCCAGCAGGGGGCAGTGTTTTGACCCTGTGGTGCTGGAGATAATCTGACATACTTATGCTCCATGGTCAAACAAGGCCATGATGGAGGCTGTTTTAAATGGGAAGGTTAAGGTCAGAGTTGCTTGTTATTTTTGTAAGGTTAGGATTTGTATCGGGGGGGAGTTAGTTTCGGCGCAGTTTCTGTAGGATGTGATACGGACAGTGGGGTGAGACAGCTGGCTCTGCAGGCAGAGAGACAGAAAGAGAGAGAGAGAGAGCGACAGGCCGTGATGCAGTCCACTGTGTACTTACTGACCACAGTCACAGTGAAAGAATGAAAAAGTCGGAGGTGAAGAGGTCAGTGGAGAATGATTCGGAGCATGGGGCCAGGGCTAAAGGAGGGAGTTAACAGCAAAGACAGTGAGACAAAGAGAGAGAGAGAGAGAGAGAGACAGAGAGAGAGAGAGAGACAAAGAGAGAGAGAGACAGAGAGAGAGAGAGAGAGACAGAGACAGAGACAGAGAGAATGTATCAGTATTTAGAGAAAATGCCTAAAGTAAGTTTGGTGGATTCAGTATCTGAGATCTTTTGGCTGAAAATGGAAAGGATTAGTCCTGACACATGAAACTAACTGTCATATGTACACTCTGGTCCATGCTGGAGATGGATTAAACATGGATATGACTAAAAGACTAGAGAAGCAATGACAGGGGGGTCCTTTCCAAGGCTCTCAGTCTAAAGGTCTGGTGTTGACACGTGATTAACCTGTCAGATGGCAAACTGATGTACCAGAGAATTAGAGTCCCTACAGCAGTGAGTACATTTTTCATGACAACAGGTCGATGAAAAAAAAAGACATGAATTCCCAGGATGCAGGTTTAACACGCCTCAGTTTAACACAACAGTTCTTTATCCAGAGACGTGTTCATGTATTATTACTTTCTGTGTCAGAGCTCACTCATGCCACTGGGGCCACCACAGGGTCAGGGGCCGTCCTCAGGGCCACATCAATTCTACATTTCTACAAAATGATCAGTTATAAGGAAACACATCCAACAGTCCCTAAATGTCCGCCCTGTTAAGTGACAAATAGTGATCTGAATCAGGAGTGTCGTGTAACTGACTTTAAGCTAGACAGATTAACTATGCGTAGTGTGGAGTTAGAAGAGTAAAGTTTGAAAGAGGTGTGTGTGATCTTTATTAAAATGAATCCGGACACCTCTCACCATGTCTGTAAATTACTAATTATGAAATAAACTAAAAAAAACAAAAAAAAAAAACAAGATTGAACACAGATTCAAACATCATATTTACAGTTAATTAAATCTCCTGAAAATCGTTCCTTCCAACATCACCCCGTCACTTAAGCGTGTGCAGAGGTGGACTGGATCAGCAGTTCATATGATAGTGATGCTGAACCAGTCTCTTCCGTTCCCACCAAAATATCCCGCAAAAAATACAGAGTCCCATGCTCATTTTTATAGAACTGTTCCTCGTTTTAATGAGCAAACAGTCAACAGATCCTTCCCTCTCCCACCGCTGTACTACCGAGTGCCTCTACAAAGGCTTTTCCCCCCAAAAAATGGCACTCAACACAACCCCTGTCTGTATTCCTGATTCCTTAGAGCCTGAGGCCGTGTGATGCCAGAGAATTGAATGGTATTTAAATGTTTATCATGCGGTATTTCAGTAAGGCAGTAATGTCCCAGTCCTGCTCCTTTAGGTCTCTCCCTGCTCTGGCACACCGACATTCATCTCATCGGCTGCATCCTGACGCGTCGACTGGCTGAATGAGGTGTTTTAGAATGAGGAGAGACATGACCCTAAAACGCTTTTCATCACACAAGTCTTTTAGCCAATCAGCTCACTTCTGAAATGACTGTATGTCCTTCACATGCTTCTGTTTCATCTGTACCAACCCTATGACCTCAGCCTTCAATCTTCAGTCCCACCCCCCCCACCCCCCACCCCCCTCTCCCTCTCTCTCTCTCTCTCTCTGTGTGCTTACCTGGTCTTGGCTGGGGGCTGCTGTCGACTGGGCTGGAGTTTGATCGCACCCCTGTGGGAGATTCTGGGGGAGATTTTAGGCGAGGAGCTCGGTGACTCCAGGGGCTCCTGGGGGGAGAAGGAGGGGGGGAGGGTTTGGGACTGCGGGGGCGCCGGTTTGCGAGGGACACGTTTGAGGAGCAGGGCGACCCATCTCTGCTGCTCGTGTTGAGAGCTGGCCAGGAGAAGCAGGTGCTTGGCAGTGGACATGTCGTAGTTCACTGCAGGACAGAGGCACAGAGAGAAAAACAGCCTTTGAGCTTCCAGTTCATCAGTGCAGCTGTACATACAGTCCCTTTCACTATCGAGAACACCTGTGGTCTGTGTCAACACTTTTACACATATCAGAGGAGAGCGGGGCGAAAACTCATCACACTATCATTTGTCAACCTGTAATTACGACATGACTGCAGACACATAAATACAAATGCATAACTACAACTTCTTTACAGCTCAGAAAAATATCTGTGTGGACTTGTGTTAGCTTCTGTGTTGTTCCTCACGACATGTCTGAATCCAAACCTCCCTCAAACCCACTCCCAC
>NC_044498.1:5917564-5920064 GCF_902362185.1 Chanos chanos
CACAACACAGCACAGACAAAACAGGACAACACAACACAGCACAGACAAAACAGGACAACACAACACAGCGCAGGTAAAACAGGAGAAAAGAACACAGCACAGGCAAAACAGGACAAAACAACACAGCACAGACAAGATGCCACAACAGAGCAAAGGCAAAAAAATACCACAACACACACAGCAAAGGTAAAACAAATATAGCACAGGACAACACATAAAAAGCAAAACATACTGAACACAGCACAACACAGCAGTTCACAGAGCAACACAGCAAAAAAACACAACATAGCACGACACAGCAGTTCACAGAACAACACAGCAGAAAAACACAACATAGCACGACACAGCCAAGGCAAAATAAACGCAACACAGCACAATACAGCAAAGGCAAAACTAACTCAACACAGCACAATACAGCACATTGCAACATAACGCACAAAAGCAAAGCAACACAGCACAACACAGCACGACCACAGCAAAAAGTAACATAACCCAGCAAAGCACAACGTAAAGCAACGACAACGACACAAATGAACATGTGACTGTGTGAAACACAGCACAGCAGCATGCAAAAACAGCACAGCTTAACTGAGGTCCAAACAGAGCACAGCACAGAACGGAACAGCACGGAACAGCACAACACAGCACAACGTACCGTAACACAAAGCAACACAGCACAACAGAGAACAGCAAATTTTTCTCCTCTGACAGAAGACACAGCTTTTCTTTAAAGCTTTTCAAACTGTTTCATTCAAATGAAAAAACAAAACACATTGAGACAGACTATAAAAATAGCAAGCGCGCACACACACACACACACACACACACACACACACACACGCACTTACACGCACACACTCAGAAAAAGAAAAACTAAAACTGAAGAGTATTTTTCATAAAGCAAACTCACTGTTTCGTATGGTGTCAAAGGTCCACTGTTCGTTCTTGAAGAAAGGATGACCTTTGATCTCATCCACTCCTGTCCGTCCAAGCCTCACCTCCCTGAACATACCAGAGCGGTAATCAGAACTCAGTCCGTACAGAACACACTCGCACACCCAATGCCGACACACACACACACGCACACACTGGCTGAAAGAGCGACCACGGCCCAGATGCAAAGACTCGGTGCAGTGTGTGAGGAGTTAGTCAGTAAAATCCAAGGAAAAACAACACCCTGACCAGTCCATTATGTAATGAACTGTACAGCGGTGTGTGTGTGTGTGTGTGTGTGTGTGTGTGTGTGTGTGAGAGAGAGAGAGAGAGAGGAAATATCCAGCTGTGTGTGTGTGTGTGTCTGAGGTACAGCATCCGCCAGTATGTGTGTATGAGCTAAAATATTCCAGCACATAATGTGAGAAAATTCATCCTGCCTCTGTTATAGCTTTTCCTAAGAGGCAAGAGAGAGTGAGAGCGTAAGAGAGAGAGAGAGAGAGCGAGAGAGACTGCCTGCTTCCCTCCTCCTCTTTTTTCACTCTCTCTCTCTCTCTCTCTCTCCCTCCTTCATTCCACATCCTGGCTTGAGGGGTGCTGGAGTTTGTGCTGCCACGTGTGGGACATTCCAATACCAGCCAAAAGAGAGAGGCAGGGTGGGAGAGATCTGTGGGTCTGTGTGTGTGTGTGTGTGCGCGCAAGTGACTAGGTTGGAGTGCGTCTGTATGCCTGTAAACAATAGTAAGTTAGCGTGTGTGTGCGCGTGTGTGTATGTGTATATGTGTGTGTGTGTGTGTGTGTGTGTGTGTGCGTCTGCATGTGTGTGTGTGGTTGAGGCATGTGGGGGGTTGGAGTCCTACAGTCAGACAAATCAAACAGGAGAGTTCAGGTTAAAAGAGAGAGATTGGGGAGCGAGCGAAAGTGGAGAGTGAGCGTGAGAGTGAGATGTGTGTGTATGTGTGTGTGTGTGTGTGTGTGTGTGTGTGTGTGTGTGCGCAAAGTGAAGAGGGGATGGTAACAGAGCGAGAGAATGAAAGAGGGAGAAGAAAAACCAAAGAGCAGAGAAAACGAGCATAAATAATGAAACTGAGTCTCTCTCTCTCTCCCAGTCTCTCTCTCTCTGTTTCTCTCCCTATATCCCTCCCTCTCTTTCTCACTCTCTCTCTCCTTCTCTCTCCTCTCTCTCTCTCTCTCCCTCTCTCTCTCAGTCTCTCTCTCCTTCTCTCTCTCCTATCTCTCTCCCTCTCTCTCTTCCTCTCTCTCTCACTCTGTTTCTCTCTCTCCCCCTCTCTCTCTCCCTATATCCCTCTCTCTCTTTCTCACTCTCTCTCTCCCTCTCTCTCCTCTCTCCCTCTCTCTCTCACTCTCTCTCTCTCCCTCTCTCTCTCAGTCTCTCTCTCCTTCTCTCTCTCCTCTCTCTCTCCCTCTCTCTCTTCCTCTCTCTCTCACTCTCTCTCTTCTCTCTCTCGCTCTCTTTCCTCTCTCTCTATCTCTCTCTCTCTCTCTATCTCACTCTCTCTCACTTTCTCCTCTCTCTCTATTTCTCACTCTCTCTCCTCTCACTGTC
>NC_044498.1:5925064-5960064 GCF_902362185.1 Chanos chanos
TTTTGTCGTGGCGTGAGGCCGTAACCACCAAGACCCTCCGAGGGCCGTTAAACAGAGTGTTAACAAATGAATGAACCAATAAAACACGCACATCGGTCACTTTTACTCATTAAGTTGTTACTACTTTGTGAATGAACAGGGTGAGTGCAGATGGAAAATGGCCTACAGTTTCACTGATCGAAAGATCGAAAAAGTGACACTGATTGGAAATATTAGATTCTGAGTTCTTACAACACCACTGGAACTGTGGAAGCAAGGGGGTTTGTGTGTGTGTGTGTGTGTGTGTGTGTGTGTGTGTGTGTTTGTGTGTGTGACTCCGAAGAGACTCCTCCATCACTGATGCACTAACAACCAAAAATACTTATGGCACAATAAGTCAAGCATTTATTTATGGACAGAGATCACTTTTCATAAAGACTACCAGCATGCAAGCAATGTTCACAGTCATCATCCTCTCCTACCTCAGAGAGCTCTGTGTGTGTGTGTGTGTGTGTGTGAGAGAGAGAGAGAGAGAGAGGGAGAGAGAGAAAAGGAGAGAGTGTATGTGTCTGGGTGTATGAGTGTGTGTTTGAGTTTCTGAAATGCCCCTTCTGTGTTTTGAAAACACAGCCTAATCTTCCAAGTTCACCAGTGAAGCATGCACTCTTAAATTATGTGGGGGGTGGGTAGCCAAATAGGGAGGGGAATTTGTAAGAATTCTTTAAATAATTAATGACGTAGCTCTTTTGACTGATGGTTACAGAAGGTGCAAATACAGATGATACACAACCCGAAAAGCTTGCTTGTCAAGTCATCGCATCTCCTGTCACACACAAATGGCCTACAGTGCCCCCTCAACAGAGACAAGATCTAAAATTCAAATCTTAGCAGTTTGAAAAAAGAAAAAAAAAAAGACTTTATGTTATGGTGTGCCCACACGCGCAAAGCAGTCTCTTTTTAAAACACAAAGGAGGGGGACAGCAGCGTCATTCTCTAGAAATGAGGGCGTAGCCTTTGCCACAGATGATATCAAACAAAAGCAGATGATAAGGCAAGATAGGTGAGGAATAAGAGAAAGAATGGTTATGTAGGCCGGGCAAGAGCAGATTTGTCGTGTTTTAGTTCGGCATATCTGCCGTCAGAACACGACCTTCAAATTGAGAAGCCCCATTTTACGTTC
The DNA here is from genome assembly GCF_902362185.1 of Chanos chanos. Taxonomy (NCBI): domain Eukaryota; kingdom Metazoa; phylum Chordata; class Actinopteri; order Gonorynchiformes; family Chanidae; genus Chanos; species Chanos chanos. Next base: position 5,926,224 of record NC_044498.1, read on the forward strand.
ATTTGATCTGACAGCCAAAGATAGCCTTGGGCCAGGTGTTGTTACCGTTTAGCCTAATGCATAATCATGAAAGGAGAGAATACGTGGCTTTCTGACATTTAGCACAAGGACATAGAGATTATTTCCGAGTTGCAGGTAAGTAGGCCTGTTTCGTGAGGACAGATTCCAAAAAAAAAAACCAAATCCGTCGTTAAATCGGGGTTGGATAACGAGACAAACAATATGACTGGCCGGATTCTAGGTGTCATGAACAAAAAAAATAAAATACATGAAATATTTAAACAGCTATGATAACTAAACAAACATGACTCAATGAATGGACAGCTGGTTTGCTATGCCCCGGTTAACCCCCCTAAATTTAGATCTCAGTTTTAGACCCGATGATGACGTCACATGAGTATTGGCTCACTACATAATAAAAATGATAAACTTGGATTTTTCATCGTAAATCAGAGAAACAACTCTGATTATAACAGCGTGAATCAAAAAGACTTAATCGGGTAAGTGTGTTTAGGTGTGTTCAAGAACATTGCATTTGTGGCTCTGTTCTCATACTGAATTGCACTTTGAATGGAAACCATTTCGTTAGACCGCACAGAAATTCTTAGATCTCACATCATTCGCCTTTTTGCACTTTTTCAGTCAATCTGAGAGATGTTTCTGGCACCATTATTAACTGCACGAAACTTACCAGTAAACTTTCCAAATTTATCGCCGACCGCGGATCTCTGATAAGTGTCTCAAGCTTTTTCAGTCGAGTTTCCATTCTCATCTCAGTTTCAGAAGACATTGTGACTGTTCGGTAGGACTCAAGTCCACAGAAGCATGTGACAACACGCCAACAAATTTTGTTAAGTCCAGATACCTGACTTGCTAATACCTGCCCGTGGCCTTTAGAAGACCGGCGGCGCGGAAGCTTCGTGTGCCACCCTCGACAAGTCGAGTAAAGGATTCACAGATCCAGCTGAATATTACTTAATAGTGGTTAATATGGTTCTATCTATTGTTCTATGAAATAGGCTGAAGTTAGTATTCTTCTCGAAAGATTTCACGGGGACAAGAACAAAAAGCCACCCGAGAGTTTCAGTGTTTTAAATTCCTCATTGCCACGGTCCCGGTTCAAAGCAACTGTCCCAGAAAATGACTCCTCGGAAAGACTTTGGTAAACCTTAACGACATCGGTGAAACTCGCTGTCGGTGGTATCCTCGCAGAACTGTAGGCTCTAACAGGTACGGCCTGTCTTGCCTTTGAAAACGAAACACCTCTGTCGGTTGGAGTCTGTCTCTACCGCGCGGTTAATGTCCCCTACTCAGAGCCCTCCCCGCGCTCACAGGAATTCCTCTGCTCTTATCTCATTCATCGTTTTAACTGCAGACGCTTATAGCTTCACTGGGACGCCGCCGTAACCGAACTATTAGATATAAATAACCAGTTACATGGATGTAGTTTTTGGACCTTCGCTCATGATTTATAGGCTACTATTGAAATCTGAGGCAAAAACCGGTACCATGTGTTCACTGTTTCTTATATTGTCACTGCTCGTTTTGTGGAGATCAAATCATAGTACACACAGTTTACCACATAACATTCTGGGAAAACAATTTAACATTTTAGCTGATAGATGTCAACTAATGGTGTTATTTTGAATCTTTTGAAACATCGCGTATATCTGTTTAGTTTCATGTCAGCTCGAAGGTACATGTGTCATGACACTGAATAATAATTACGCGTATCGAGATTCAGAAATAAATTATTCTTTATTAGTATTCATCACCTGTCATCACATGAATAGTTAGACAAGCACGTCCTCGAGGCAGTTCCTTTTGTCTGCTTTCTTGGATTATTTAGATTAAAAATAATCCCGTTTGGTGTGTCACTATCATTACGACACTTTTTTGGCTGGAACCTTCTTTAAGACTGAACAATGGCATGGACGGTGAGCGTCAGCGCGTAGGACGGACTGAACGCAACGTGGGGTGGACCTTCAAACAGCTGTTCATCAGTGACATACTTATTCACGGTTCGACAGGTGTGTGTGTGTGTGTCTGATGCGTCTCGCAGAGGAAATCTGCAGCTGTTTGTGAGTGTAATAATGTGCTAGCTGTTTCGATTTGTTTGTGTGATGGAAATGCAGAGGATAGCATAAACATCTCTTGTTGGCTGTCCAAAGATTTGTACAGTTTGTGAAAGTCTGAACACGTAGGCTTATGCGTTCACCAGGGCATTTTGTTAGCAGTAGGCTAATTCTGATATGATCTGATGCTTCAAGTTCCGTGTAGATATCGAAGTTAGTTAATTTCCCCCATGTTGTTTGCCAGCTACATCGCCTTTAGTGGATTTTCTTGTCTGATAACTACGTCCGTCTAAGTGAACTATTTTTATGTATCGCTGACGCATTTGTGGTTGAATAAAACCACACTGCCTATCGGACCTCAGACAGGCTACACTAGTTCTCTTGAGATGGAGATGCAGATAAAAACTACTCTGGCCCTCGTTTTGGTAGTTCTGGTAATATTTGCAAAATTTACTGATGCATATTTGACCTACATTGTTCGACGGCTCCAGTATTACCAGCGATTTATGACACGCACCTTTGAAATTCCGTTGCCTGTCATTTAGAAATCTAATTAGTTTATAGGTGATAGCTCACCCAGCAAAAGTAATTACATAAGAATTTTTTCAACTCAAATGATCCACGCCCTCCAACGTGCATAGCGAGTAGGCCTACTTAGATTCAATCGCTCTCTGGGTTCTGAACAGAATCACTTCAATTCGGTGGATGTAGGTTACAGACTGTAACGGTAAAAACTATATTTAGATATAACTTCACAAAACTTTGCCATGGACATGACGAGCAATACTTGAATTATTTTAGCATCGCAACAGCTGGACTTTAATGTTTTAAATAGCAGTATTATAATTTATTTCAACACACTTACATAATCCACGTAGGCCTGCTAATTTAGAAATAGGACACAGTTTAGGGGAAGTTTCTGGAAGACTCAGATAAACGGTTTAATAAGCGCGCAGTTTATTCACAAACCAACTGTGCTTAATTAAAAAGAAATCGTAGCCTACTTTAATTTGATTAACTTACATAACAACTATCTTCATCGTGAAGAATCAAATTGACGATACTGTCGCCCTAGGGGCGCGGGGCGTTTACCGTGCTTTCTCACATCGGCTCGAGACGTCGAACCAAAGTGCATTTGTCAATTATAAAAGCCACATGAGGATTTCAAAACAGGTAACATCAGTTTTAATTGTCAAGATTTCTGGGGAAAAAATTCTTCAAGAATGTATTAAAAGCGCTGAATAAAACAGCATGATTGAAAGCCTGCTTTAATTAGTTACTTTTAAAACAAACTTTTGCTTCACAGAGCATCCATTCTGCAATGATTCTGCAACAGTGGCACACACACACAATCACAACCACTCAGTCAAACTCCGACTTAGATGAGTGGAATTCCAGCAACCATCTCAGACTCAATGCCGCAATGGTCTTTTCCTCTTAAGATCTTAAAGTAACCTGAGAAAGACAGACATATATTTTATCACGAGCAACAGTTTTTTTAGGCCAGTACAATACAACACACATTTCACTTATGATTGCTGCACCTTCTTCTTCTTATAATTTGTTTAGAAGAAAAAACAAAAAACAGAAGGGGCTGACTATAAACATGGTAAATGATTTGACAAATAGAGGGAGTCCGTACCCTTATCACCCCAGTCTGTGTTCCAAGAGTTTGCAACCAGCCAGTAGGGGGTGCCGTTCTCCTTACCCCAGCCCAGGATTTTAACGGCATGCCCTCCCAAGACTGACCCTGTCACATGCTGGTATACACCTTGAGAGACAGAGGTTTTGTTTGATGCACAGAAGTGTGACATAGCTTTTTTTTTAAACAAACACTGCACTGTCTTAAGCGCGCTGTGAACATAAGATGTCGGTATGTGGTTAAGCTGCCTCATTAGTTCAGCCAAGTACAGCTATTGTCATAGTCGCATAAATATACAGAGGTTCATCTCAAAGAGGCTTTTTTTTTTCAGGCTTCTGGAAAATTCACATGTCCACACCCAAAAAGCAACAACAAGAGCCAATAGACCGAAAAATCTGTGGAGGATCACGTTACTGAGATAGCTTTACCACGCTAGTCCAGTTTTTTTTTTGTTTTTTTTTTGAGAGGTCATGAGTTGCGAGAATCAAATTTCCCTCGAGTCCTTTCTTTTCAGCCCGAAAAACTAGTGTGGTGGGTGGGGGGGGCAGAAAAATTCCACGAAGCCCTCAGCTTTTCGGGGTTTTACCACTGAACCCCTTCTTAACTTCCCCATGTTTACTGTCTGTGTGTGATTGAGCCTAGACTAGAGTTTGATCTTGTCTGATGTGCCCCCCCCCCCCCCCACCCCCCCCCGGTCTTGGGTTAGGCGAACCTGTCTTGTAGAGCAGGAAGTCTTCATAGACGGTGAAGGCCGCCTCCACGGGCCCATTCTTATAGATCTCAGCCATGATTTGTTGCTCATTTGAGGGGATGCCATATGCCGTCTTTCCTGTGGGGGGGCAGCAGAGAGGTTAAAAATTGCAGGCGTACTACCACCAGACTTGTAGAAGTCATACGGTGTCTGTGTTAGGAAATATAAAGCCACAGCACAGATCCGACCCACATCAAATAGGTATTTGAAGTGTTTGAACAACTGGACCCTGTCCCAGTTCTCTCCATTGCTTTCCTTTCCGATGGCCTTGCGGTTTTAATTAACATGATAAATGACACTGTTTTCATGAAGGCCCTGTGAGGCATTAATGTAATCTTAGGTAGGTGGTAACTTTAAAGGAAATAAGACACAAGGTAAAGAAGATGTATGGGATTTGCTGGCACAGGGCCCAGTCACTTAAATGCTTCAAATTCTTCTGTGAATACTATAGATGATGAGGATAATGATGATGATGGTGACAACGATGAATTCCAAAACGTATATAAATAGAGTACTAGCCGGTGTCCGCTGGCACACCGGCTTTGGTCTTTCGTCATTACAAAATGCTGACTCATGATTTTAATCATGTTTTTAAGTCATTTGCATTCAATGATTCCATTCTGATCCAATCATTAACATAAGTATGTACACAGGCTCTCCTTAGGGGAATGTATATGCAGTGTAAAGCCAGTAAGACCTCAGTTACCGAAGTGTTTGTCTTTGGGATAGGAGAGGGTGTATCCAGACACACACTGTTTGTCACATTTCGGGGTGTCCTGCTCTCCAGAGCAGGGGGGGCGTGACCCGTTCACATGGTGCTCGCAGGGTGCAATAGTATAGGGTCTGCAGCCTGCACCATAAACAGGTAGACAAGTCACATGATCAGAGGGAAACAAAGAGGAAGTATTGTCAAAAGATTAAAAAAATGAGAGACTGATCACAGATAGAGTGGAGGAAATTGCAACAGGTCCACCCTGTGGTTAGACACAAAGCATTAAAGGAGAACGTTGCCATTTAGAACTGTCATCTCTGGGGTTTTTCAGTACTTCAGAGTGTCAGTCAAACACTTTAGATTACTGCAAAGAAGGGTGTTCAAAAAAATTCTGTCGACAGCGTAATTGCAAAGAATCAACTGTTAAAGTGGTCCACCTCTGTACGTTCGAGTACACTTCACTTTTGTGGTGAAAAGTGACACGGACTTATGGACTTTAAAACTTTATGTTGGCCAGTGCGTCAAAACGGCATTATTCAAGTTATCCAGGATTATGGTCGAAGAAATTCATCACAATGTAATAATGGAGGGCATGACGAGGTCCACGCATAGATCTAAAAAACTCACCGACGTTAGACTGATAGAGTCCACCAGTTACGAGGCCGGTCTTGGCCCAGTAATCCCAGGCTGAGGAGGGATATCCTCCAAAACACCTACAAAAGAACAACAAGCCATCGAATGAGCCAAAGGGATATAGAGAAAAAAAAAATGACTCGGAAGCAGGTGGACAGAGCAGACAGAGCAGTAATGTTTCTATGTTTCCGTAGAAACATTAAAAAAATGCACACCCCATGCCACAGTCCTCGCAGCAAGTCAGCAAGTCCTCAGCAGAGACCTCCACAGACACTTTGCCGGCACTAAGGATGCAGATCCGGTCAGACATGGCTTCAACCGCTCCAAAGGCCTAAGACCAGTGACAAAAAAACCAAAACCACAGGCGCCATCAGGGTGTTGATGTCTACCTGCTGCAGTGTGGATGGCTGGTCTGTGTTTGTCTGCTGCACTGTAGAGTTTTTGTCTGCTGTAGAGTGGATGTTTGTCTGCTGTGATGTGGAGGTTCGTCTGCTGTGATGTGGAGGTTTGTCTGTTCAATGTTTGTTTGTTTGTTTTCCTGCTATGCTGAAGATATCTGGGTCTTACCCAGCAAGACCCACAGGAGCCCTGGTCACGGATCTGACTGATGGTAGGGCATTTAGGCCACTGAGTCCTTGCATCAAAATTTTCAGGCAATTTAATGTCTTCAGTACTCTTTGGCCTATAGTGAGTGAGGGAGAGAGAGAGAGAGAGAGAGAGAGGAAGGGAGAGAGAGAGAGGGAGAGAAATCAACATTACCTAAGTACATATTATGCATACTTAACAATATATTTCATTCAATTGTTTTCTTTTTTTTTTTATTCAGTAAATCACTTACAGCTCAGGAAGCTTGGGGCCCTTCAGCAGAGTTCCACATAAGGTCTTGATGTAGCTGTAGTCAGCATTGGGGAAGTTGATTCCTGCCTGTGGGTGGGGGAAAAAAAAGAACATGAGCGGGAAAGAGAGAAAGAAGCAGAGGAAGAGAAAAAGAATGTAGGTCGTGTGCAAGACAGGTGTGTCTCCACCCAAATTTCCCCCTGTCTTTCTTTCTGCCTCAGAAAATGATTCATTTCTGTGGTGCAGCAACATCTGAACAGCGTCATACAAAGCATTAACTGCAGCGGTGTAAACTCACGATTCCGCTGCATTTGCCCTAAAACTGCCGAGTTCCTAAAAGGTGCGCTTACCGTCCAGGTAGTGTTGGCCTTGTTGATGTAATTGACCGCATCCTGTGACAGCCCAGAGAGGCGTGGCTTCGCGTAAGTGATTGACAGGAGCGCGAGAAAACACAGTAGGCCGAGTCGCGGCATTCTGCAACGCACAAAAAGAGAAACTTACAACTTTACACTCGGTCATTGGACATAGAATCACAAGCTATGCGATTTTCAGGCGGTTTGGCATCCGTATGGTAAGAAAGTGCAGTTCTGTCTTTGTGTAGGCTACCGACAAATGCCGCAAATGCGAATACCGCAAAAAGGTGCACGTAACCTATACAGCATCCTATAAGAGTGGTCAAACACCTGTGAAACCGTTTAAACCACTGAGATAAATCTGTCAGAGACGCATCAGATGAAAGAAGAAGTTGAAAAAGGAAAAAACGAATTACTTTTCGTTTATAGTGAAATGCCCACTCGACGAAATTTCATCCAGATGATGGCTAGCCATTGCTGGACGCGCTTATGGCGGCGCTTTCTGTAACCTGGGAGACTAAACAGTAATCACGTTGACATAAAACCTGCGATTTCTCCACATAGTACGTGAGGATCTTGTTTGGTTTTGTAGGGGTAGTCCATGTAAAGTTAAGATTTCACATGGAAATAGTTTACGCTATAATAAGATTTGTTTATCAGAGGCAGTAGTTCTTTTTAAGTGGTCCGACGGCCCCCCTCTGGTCTTGTCAAAACAGCGAACAAGAGTTTCCCCCTGACACTGTCCGCTTAAGATGGTTCCCTCGGGATCTCAGGTCCGGTAGTTAAGCTACTTTATGAAAGTGTGTGGGAAAAAAAAAAAAAAACACTATGAAAGTCACTGAACTAAACTGAGTTAAATTGGATCAAAAATGTCCAGCAGAGAATGTTACACTACATTCTCCAGCGCATAATATACTGTTAAGGCCACGATGTTGTACAAATGCTAAATTATGTATGGTAGGCTTGGCAAGCCTTTTTTTTTTAAAATTAATTATTACATTTGAAGAAGTAATGTGCTATGCATTTCCAGTTGTGCGTATCTGCACAGGATATTTGCATTAAAATACAGTGAATTTTCACCTCTCACCTTTCACCTCAGTTCATTTACCTCTTTCTTACCCCCCCCCCCTTTTTAAGACACTCAGAGAGTGAATTAAAATGAAAAGACAGAACCTAATTAATTTCTTCGATAGGAAAGATTAAGTTGCACCCGCAAAGTGTTTTAATACAAAACAAACATCAGACAAATCATTAATACAAAGAAAAGCAAAGTTATTCACCTGCTCAGTTACGGATCACTGCAAGATGGTCTTTGTTCTCCAATACAAAACCTCGAAATAACCGAAACTCTGAACATCTCTGTTTAAAAACCGTCTTGAGATGAAGTCACACGCCGAGCCATTTGATGGTTTGATGACTGTCATATGACTGAGGTCAAGGTCATAGACCTCTACGTAGTGTCAGTGACTGTTTGTACAGACAGGAAGTTCAGCACCACACCACCTGCCGTAGTCACCTGTCTCCTGGCTGCTAATGTCAGGGAAAACGACTCTGAGAGATTCTACTGCATCACCTCTCCTAGGCTGTTAAACCTCTTGTTTCAAAACACTGCGTTTCATTACCGTAGAGATTTCAGGTTGCACAATAATGCTTTGGACTTGGTTTGCACTGCGAGCTATACAAGTCATTATTGAAATGTGCTCTTATCTAGAGCAAATTACAAGCAGTTCATCCACGTTAAAGAAAACTAATAATATGTCACCTTCAAGTATAGAACCTCTCCATTAAAAAGTGTGATTACATTACAGTACATTGATTCATTTTGCAGACGCTTTTATCATGGGCGACATCCAATACAAGCAGAATACAAAACACAGTAAATATCCATTGGGGAGCTGGTTGTTGCAGAAGTGCCCCTGCTGAGTTCATTATCAGGCCAGATAAACACGCAATTAAATTTAAAGGAAAAGTAATAGCGTGAGTTACAAGTAGGTCATGTGCCAAGTATCACAAACTGATCACGAGATTAATCTGCCTCTTAAAAAGAGCGAGTGCTCATCGGTCATGGGATTTCTCACAGAGGCATATGTTTATGATAATAGTAAGGAAGTGCTGTGTTTTTTTAATTTGTGATTTCATCTGTTCATTTCATCTGAAGTATGAATCCCCCCCCCCCCCCCCCCAAAAAAAGAAAGAACTGTCTGAATGTTTTCATTGGTACAATTTTTTCGACGTCTCAGCATCTTGCAGTTCGACCTTTGAACCCTCCCCCGCTTGAACTGCGGTGACTGTGCAGTTTGTAATCACAAGGTTTGCTTGTTTACAGACACGAGACATCTGGTGAACATTTATTTTCTTTTACGCGTTTATTATTCGTCCAATTACGTACAAATCAAAAGATCCACATTACATGGCAATGTTATTATAATTTCACCTCTGTTAAGTACAAAGATTAATCCAGCTAGCTTTTTTTGTTTTCGTTTTTTCCTTTGTCTTTAACTCATCAAAGCTCAGCATTAAGGACACTTTTGCTGTAGTCCCTCGGCCTATCTCAAAAGCACTAACATTAGCTGAGGTGAACTGCCACCAAGTAACTTCTCATCCATCTACGGACAGGTTCCTCCGATCCGCTTCTGGAGGTCCAGGAGCTGGAAACCGAACAGGTTTTGGGTTAATGCGGAATCCAGCAGGACTGTGGACCTCCAGATTCGGAGCAGAGGAACTCTAGATCTAGACCTTCTAGAGAGAGAACCCAAATCAAACAAAGAAACTCCTCTTTTAATCTGCTGTGTGGTAAAACTGATCGTTGAGGCATAAAATGATTTAGTCTCTGACTGATAGCGCAGTGCTGTGGTTACGCCCGATGACCAGATCTCCTCTAAATGTCATGTGAAGGGAAAGGACTGAATGACTACAAAGTGCAATGTCTAAAACCGTGTGCTGTCTCGTGATACCCTGCCAGTGTACGAACGTGCCTCTAGCCTGTAGACAGCTCATGCTAGAAACGTCAAGGTCATAAATCCAATAAACATAACAGAACACAAAGAAAACATGTCACCGTGGTGACGTCACCATGGTGACAAGTAATTGTTTCATGTCAACAAAACCTCTCAGCAGAACTGCTAATTAATAAACAGGGATCTAAACAGAACTGTTGGCATATATGAGTTTTCAAAAGAGGAGGGAAAAAAAAAACTCCAACTCAAAACAACCATGACATGGAGAGCAGGTAAATGGTAATGAGAGACATGAGAGGTTTTATAAAGGATGCTAAAGTTGAGGTTGATATTGGCTAACCAAACAGGGAGAAAAATAGATGACAGAAAAAACACACGTACACATACATACACACACACACACACACACACACACCCACACAAAAAAAACCAAGACCAAAACTGTCTCTGCTACCAAACTGCTGCAGGTCTTCTAGTGTTCACCCTGGTTATGAGTCAAAAACCTAGAAACAGATCAACAGATCCAAGGTTTTCCTCCCAAACGACCCCCCACTCACCCCAAACAAACAAACAAAAAAAAAGAAACAAAAAAAAAAGAAAAAAAGGACCAGGGCTTGTGAGGTATGGGTCTGAGTCTGTGTAGCCCAGCGAGACAGAGCGCTGCTGGGGTAGCGGTGGGTCTCAGTGCCCCTGCATGTCCGTGGTGCCCGCCGCCTGCCCAGCGGTGGCACTGAGGTACTGCCAGCTGAGGGCAGCCAGGAGCATGGCGGCAGAGAGGTAGACGGGAGACAGGTGATGGGAGCGGGAGAGGAGAGTGCTTTGGGACAGTGTTCTCTCCCGGATCACGCCCAGGATACGCAGCGTCTTCTCCCGCGACGGGTCGGAGAGGGAGACCTTCTGTAGTATCTGGAAAGAGGATGATCGCAGATTAGGATTGGGCCATCACAGGGAGGCGGCGGTTAATTGAAATGCAGTTCACAGAAAAAGGATAGATGAAATAAATGGGGGAGAAAGGCCCAAAGACAATCAATCCAGTCATGAGTCCACTCTCTAAGACATTTGTTCACATAAAAGTGCATAGAAAAAGCAGGTTGTACTAAACTGAAACATACTACAGTCTACGGTGCTGCTAAAATAAAAATAAATGAAGGAATTTGTCGAGGCGGCCAAAAATGCCTCTCTGTTACCATCCCGCTGGAGTATTAATTTGTGCATTGTTTTGAATATCACTGTGTGCCCTCTAAATGATCCACAGACACTTAGGGCTTTACAGAGGCATGCTCTTTGCTAAGCAGCAAATAGTGCCATGTGTTGTTTTTGGTGTTCAGACTCCTTGCCACAAGGGGGCAGTTAAGTGCAATATCAGCTGCACCGATGAACTCAGATAAAGAGCAAACACTTTGACTTTGCACTATCTAAAAAAGGACAGACAACATCCCCTAAAGACAAAGGGGGAGGAAGCACTGACATCTGTACTAACTACATTAAACTGGTTCTCTGTATTAATTACAAATGATAATTTAAAAGAAATTCTTCATTGTGTAGAGCTTTTAATCTCTCAGTGCCTCTCAGATTTTTAGTATAAATAACGTCATATGAACCATGACACATTGCCAAAAAAAAAAAAATTACATATATATATATATATAAAATACATATATATATATATATATATATATATAGTTCAGCCTTTAATGCAGAGAGACTGACAAACACAATGCTATCATGTAAAGGCACTGTGTAACTGGGCATTTACAGTCTTAAATAACCCTACCACACACACACACACACACACACACACACTGCGCTAACTGACCTCCTGGCTGTACTGTGCTATAATGCTCTGGACTGCACTCATGTTGGTGGCCTGCATCATCAGTGTGACGGCCTGACCCTTCCTGATCTTCACCACGCCCTGGAACACCTGTGGGTTGTTATAGCAGGCAGAAAGTGTTGCTATCGCCATCACCTGGAAGAGGAGGGAATAACACAAAGAGGAAAAAAATAAATTAAGAAACTTGTCTATTCACCAAAGTCATGGGCCTGACCACAGAGTAATCCTAACACGGCAGGATTTCAGCACAACATGGATGAGTATTGATGTACGAGTTTTAAAACTGCTTAAAAAACAAATAAAACGCGTTAAACTGCGCAGTCAGTCATGGTGCTGCCAATCATTACTGTCTTGTTTACATCACTGCCACAATCTTAACCTGTAATCTTCCAGAACGTTGCTACCCTGGTTTCACACGTCTGTGGTACTTTTAACTGGGTGTAGGTGACGGTTTGGTGCGGCTCACCTGAGGGATGGCACAGAAGTTAAAGACACTCTGGTTGCGGAGGCGGGACAGGTAAGAGATGACGTCGGGCACGTGACGGAGGGCATCGGTGACCAGCATGTTGAGACAGGACAGGGCAGAGTTCAGATTCTGCGGCTGGGCGAAATCCTCCAACCGCGACGCAAACTGACTCCAGGCCTAGAACACAGATAAAACACCCTTCTGTAAACTCTTATCTTATGTCAGTGGTCTAACTTAACCTTTCAAGTCTACAATACTCCTATACATGTTGGTTAAAAAAAAAAATATGGTAAAAATATGTGTTGGTAAAAAAAGGTGCAAAGATGACGTAAGAATGAAGTGATCCTGAGCCATTAACGGCCTCTGTTATCAACAAATAATCAGAATACCAATGAATTATGATAGAAAAAGATAACTTGTATCTAAAAGATTAAGTTAAAAACATGCTTATCGATTTAAAGTAAATGGGCAGGAATTTGATGTCTCAAATGCACAGTTCATTGGGTAAAACAGTGAGAATGAGAGAAGGTTTTTATTTATTTTTTTTACTTATTTATTTATTTTACAATATTCATCTTTGCACCGAAAGAAATATTTCACAAATCAGGCCATAACTACACCATCCCCTGTAGCCTGCTATGCTATTATCATTGATCAGCAGTTACAGCAGGCAAATAAATACCATGACTATCATAGCTACAGTATCCACCTTTCTTTGACTGATTTGGACTTGGATCACAGCACGACTTCTGATTGGTTGACTGGGACACTGTAATATCATGTTTACCCCTATAGCCTGTGCCCATCACAGAGAGGGGGTTATTATTTTTTGGGATGGCAGGTCTTTACCTCCTCTGGCCAGAAGGCACGCCCCTCCTGCTGATCCTCCAGGTAGTCTCTAATGATGTTGGTCTTCTGTAGGAACAGCCCCATAGAGTTGGCCAGCTCTGTGTCTTTGCCCACCTCTGGGTCCTCCAGCTGGGACGCGGAAAAGAGCTGGGACAGGCCTATACCCACCAGGCCAGCCACGTAATGACAATACTGCAAAGAGGAAAAACGTTCACGTGTACAATGAGTGACCTATAAAACTCCATGAAGTTAAACGGGCAAAATAAGCACAGGCTCCTACTGGCACAATATCCCAGGGGTAAGTGACTGTTAACACGTAGTTCCACGTGCATGTCTGTCCACGGACAAAAATCATACACGTTCGTGAAATAGTAATCTTCATCTGTTTAGGATGATCTAGGATTTCTAGGATCTAGGAGACACAGAGAGAGAGAGAGAGAGAGGGTGTCCATACCAATGACCACTTATGTCATCTGACACAGCACATACCTTATCCCACTCCTTCATGGAGCCGACTTTCTTCTCCAAGAACTCTGCCATTCCGACTCCCATCCGGTGGCAGATGTCTGAAATGACATCGCGATATTCCTGGCCTAAGTTTCTGAACTCCACAGAAATCTGCAAAAAATATCATTCACTTGTCAAGCCAAATAAACAAAACACAAGACATAAACACGGCGCAAAACAAGGACTGTTTATTAACCCCTTTTACTACCGACATTTTGATCAGTATGTCAGTTTCCACTGGTATCTTGTATGCACACGTGGCAAGGCAGAGACAAAATCTGATTCATTGCCTAATCTGGCTATAACAAATACTGAAAGATTTTGCAACTAATTCTTCAGCCTGATCTCAAAAAATTATCCTAATTTCATATGAGGAGGAGCACTGTTGCAGCTAATACTACGCTGAAGGCTGAGTTAACCACTGCATTTTCCAGGCGTTTTTTTTCTGTATTTACTGACCGTGGGGAAGTCCTCCAGGACCTGTCTGTCTTTCTCCTTGCTTTCAGTGAAGCACCACTCTGGCTGGTAGAGGAAAGTGTGGAAGTCATGCAAGAGAGGAACTTTCTTCTCCAACGGTATTGTCATGTCATCTTCGACTGTGTCTAGGGCACGTAGCACCAGGTAGAATATGCACACTGCATGCCTGTGAAATTGAAAGGTTGGGGGAGGTGTTAAACCATAGTAAGCCACTATATACAGTGAGAAAAACATAGTTTCCATTAGGCAGAGGTTACATGAGCCGCATGAAGGCAAGCACGATGAAGAAGAGTGAGGAGGAGGAGATGAATAAACCTCTGTTTCCCCATTCCTACTCTTGGAGGCCAACTACACTGCACAATTTTAGTTCTGCCCCTGGTCTTACTCACCTAATTCAACTCTTCAGTTAATTACCGAGGCACTGATTCGCTGAAACCGATTGTGTTAGAACAGGAAGGGTGGGTCAAAATGTGCAAGGCCGTGGGGCTCTGGGAGCAGGGTTGGGAAACGTTGGCCGTCATGTACAGTAAACGTTGCTGGCACGCAGCCATCAGTTAGACCCTTGAAATGTAGACCCAGGCGTGTAAGCCTGCCGTGAGATCCAATAGACGACCTCACGCTAACTTTGACATAAATAACTAACTCTACGGGAGACATAACTCTGGGTGACAGCTCTGTACAGAATAAAGTTGCAATTGTCTTGTCCCTCAAGTTTTTCCTGACACGTCAGAAAAAGAACTAGAAGCAACCAGAAGTTCGGGGTCAAAATTCCGTATCCTTCGTTTTTCTAAACAGTATAGGAGATAAAACTGAACTAAAGAGTTCAACTGCTTTTCGTGATAACCTATGTTGAGAGGTCTATATTTACAGCACCGTTAGCGCGAAATAGCCTGCGCGGAATTTGTAAATGCTATTCGCTTCCTTGTGAGAACTTGCATAGCGCCAAAGCGACAATGACCAAACGTCCACTTTGGTTACACAGTTCTAGATTTCACCCGTTCAAAAGTATACCTTTTTTGGCAAACTTAGTGCTTTACAAACAGTCGTGTCACTGTTGTAAGCTGAACAGCTGGCTTAAAATAGACATAAGGTTGTGTGGCAAGCGGGGGACGGCTGGTGCAACGGCGGCCTAAACTGTCTCTAACTTGGATCACTTCGTTATGCAAGTTATGTATTTGTGGTCTGCGTTTGTTCAACGCAATAAAACAAAACACGCAGGTGAAGGCGAAAACGCCCATTGACAAACTAACAGACGCAACACTTATTAATCTAATAATTTTTAACTTTAACATGACCCACTTGTCCTCGAATTTTGTTTTGTATACAACATGGTAGACACGCCCCTCGCGGATGCATGGTCGAAGCAGATGAAAACAGGAAGGCTGGAATTAGCAACCGTTAACTTACCGTAGCTCTCCGTCAAGTGCCTGAATCACTGCGGCGAAACTCCGACTCGTCTGGTTCAAGTACACGTAGCATGTCCTGAGACTCTCGCTCATAGATTCCTGACAAGAGAAATAAAGAAACCCAGAATAACGGTGAGGGTTAATGGGTTTTAAAGGGAGAGGTCGGAGGGCCCACCATCCTTCCTGAACTCCCCTTTCGCCTAATCTACCCCCAGTTAGCCGCGAGCGCGAGGCAGATGTCGAGTTTCTCACTGACAGAGAACGTTTGAACACAGAGAAGGACACTGTGGTCTTGCAACATGCTCCAGCCATATGAAACGACGCTCTGTCTAAGCAAGCAGTTTACTTGCTTCAACGTAGCTCTCTTAGTTGGTAACAATTTCAAATAAACAAGTAAGCATAAAGAGCTCTGCAGGAAAGGGCATGGTTGACAACTGAGGTGAAACTTTGGGAAGGCGTTAGCGAAGACGTGGAATTTGCGTTACTCGCGCGACACCCGCACTGATCCGTACGTACAACGTTAGCTGAATTTCAATCCAGTGGAATCGTACGGATGATTTACTGATCTGTGGCAGAGCGTTTGCTCTTTGGTATTCCCATGATTGCTCCGCCCACGTTTATCTAAAAACTTCTAACCTCCCTCAGGGCACATGGCTTCATGCCAGCCTTCAGCCAAACAAATTTAAAGAGGCCAGAAACAAAGAATGTTACTTGTGATTGTTATATGAGGCGCGCGCGTTTATGCTACACAGTCTACATGCATTTGTTCCCAACAATTCAGAAAGAAGTGTGAAGAAAAAAGACCGTGATTCTTAAATCCATAGCAGGGTTATTCTGCAAGTTCAAATGTGGAAATATGCACAAGAGGTTAATAGCATCGGTCGTAAACAATTTCTGTATTTTCAGTAACGGTTTCACTCAGCGCGGACCCACATTTATGAAGCGCTGGTCTCCTATGACATCAATCTGCAGACGACAGGTGACGTTATTATGAAGTTGTCATAAACTGGCCTTCTGTTACATGTTTTTCCTCTTTATTTTCCTAAAACGGACACCTGTCAATCACCGTTAGGATGCTCGCTGGACACATAGATGGGCCATTTAATTCATCCTGTTACATAACATCAAAACATATTATTTACGCGTGGAGAAGAATAAGAGGTTGCCCTAGTTTAGGATCCGTGTTTTAACTGTCAGAAGTCAAGGATTAGCTACCTGTCAAACATGCGCAGAGAGTAATCCCTTTGAATGAACTAACAAAGCCCATTATAGAAGTCAGAGCTGTGCCATCAAGTCAATGATTATCCCATGGGTTTTAAACAAGCAGTGATGCACACATCTTACACATTTTAAAAATGAATTCCGACACAGCAATATTTCAGAGACATATTTCTGCAGGGCTGGTGTCGATTATCAGTCGTAGCGTTATGAGAGGTGAAACCCCGCAAGACTTCCTGTTACTGTAAACAGTGGTAGCATATAGTTTCAAATATGTAGCTTCGTCGTTCACGCACGTTACTGGATGTCTACTTGGCACGACCTCTATGCACTGTATCGCTGCGTATTTCGTGAGCATCTCCGCGAGACGCATCCCTTCAACACGTTAAAACTGCTAGTGGAGATACTCACATAATCCAACTTCGGCATGACAGAGCGACAGCCTCCCATTTTGAATTTAAGGAGGTTGTATATCTCCTCCGGATGTCCTAAAGACTTGACGATATCCATTTTCACGCTGTCTGTGCGGTGAGGATATTTGAACAACTATACTGAATTTCAAGCTATATTTTGACGTTCAAGCGGCATATCGAGATGATACGGAGCAAGTACCTGCCCACCTGAGCGACAGAAAATCCTTAGAATCCTCGGAATCGTCAGATCGACTGACATATCTGATTGGCTTTGGCGCCATGGGCTCAGCGTCGTATAGCCTGTAAAAGACGAGAGCGACTGGTGTGATGTCCCGCCCTGTAGCGCACAGGAGGGGCTTGTTGCCACAGAAGCTTTTTATTGGTCTATATTCTGTCGACACACATGATAGACTGTCCGGATTGTCTGGTGAGAAGCATTGTTCAAGCGTGTTATGTCACACTGAAGCCTGTAGTGTAACCAAGCACAGATTAATCCGTTCACCTTTTTCAGAGGGGTAGTTATGTTTGAATGAAGAACCATGAATCTTCATTGAAGAATATGTTAGTTTAATCATTTCGGCCAAAATAGCAGTTTTTTTTTCCAATAGCCTATTTTTCATAGCGCTGATGATTACAGTATTGATTCCTGCGAATTTTAAACCGTAGTCCACCCAGTTTGAAAAGCCCATTCCACTTTTCGTGTGAGACAGGTTTCAGATATCCCAGACAAACTTCTTTGCATCGCGCTGCTCTCAAAAGGAAGAATATGATATTACATATACATGTATCTGTCGCCGTCTGTCAAACTAAAATTAAGTATTTTAACGTACATAGATTTAAGAGATCCTAAATATGTTCTAACTGTTCAAATATATTATAGATATATTGGTAGATGAAGACTATTTATAGATAGATAAAAACGTGAGGTTCCCCATTAACCATAGTGAACCACCTCATAGACATTTCCATGTTTTCTGTAACGATGTCATCATGTTGCCGTTTTAATAGTTTCTTTTGGCAAAAGTGCAGAAAAAATCGGGACACCATTGACTGCTGCATGTTTTATTAGCTTCCATAGTTTAGCTACACACAAACAGGATCGGTATCAAAGCTTTACAGTAGGGAACATCTGGGCCAAAGGTAACGAAGCCCAACCTCTGCGCTAGCCAGGTTCACCGCAACAACTCGGTACAGCAGAAATAAGCTTTTACTAGTTATTATGGAGTGAGAGTTTTATACATACATTACATTTTATACATAACAATCATATATTGGAGAAAAGAATTAGATGAGCAAAAAAGTTTTCATCACCCGTGGGCAAACGGTTCAATCTAATACTGTTTAATATACAGGATCAGACTCAGAGTTCGGCATGTTAGCGCAGTCTTTAACGTGCTGACCTGAGATGAAGGTCAGTTGTTATAGACTTAACCCTGTTTTACTTAAATCAGAATAAATATCAAAGCGTTTTTTTGCCATACAATTAAGAAAATAAGGAAAAGAAAAGTCAGCAAAACACAAGAAGAGCTCGGTTTTTTTTTTCAGTGATAAGGAAATGACATCTGTTGGATTCTGACATTGTCAGGTGGGAACAAAAATATCGGTATCACAGAGAAATAATACCATAAAAGTTTTTTTCCCCCCATTAAAGTAGCTTATATTTGAGGAAACTATGTACTTAACATCTCTTGTTGTGCTATTTAAACTTGCTCCTGAATATGAATTTTAGAGTTAGGTTTTACCTGTCTGCATCTTCAACTTCAAGGACCATTGGCCAAGCTAATCATATTCGATATCCATTTATGGGCACCACTGCCAACACAATCAGCCACATCCTTAGCAGAGGGAACCAAGGTTTGGAACCAATTTTTACCATCAAAGTAGTTCTATAATCTTGCACTAGTGTTAAATCAACTCTAAGAGTGTTTATACTGGTCGAAACTGGAGCAACGAAAACCCACTGACACTGACCGATTGGCTTTGCAGGTGAGTTTAATATCCTCAAACTCAGGTATGCAGACATATATCATGTAGTGAAAAGTATGAACACCTTCCTCTGTGTACAGATATGACAAACTGGAGGTGTGTTACAGGCCCGTGAAGAAGGTTTGCAATATTTGGATGGAGTGACCAAATCCTTTTCAACCTTGATTTTTTTTCTTGGTTTTAGGGAGTGCTTTGAATTTGGTTTAACGGTTCTCTGTTGCCATGGTGATTTGGTAGAGTCTCTCCCATCTCGCAGTAAGTCACGACTATGGTTGCATCTGCCTCAGCGCTGGAGAGTGAACCTGAGGTGCGGAGTCTTTGCTGGCTCTTCACTCTGTGTGGTTTTGAGAGGATCTGTTTCTCTCATTCTGATAAAATTTTAGGTTGTCTTCATACAAAGCGACGGAGGCTATTTGTAAACATGCGTGGATATATAAGTAAATTCCACAGTCAGAAAGGCACTTTGTGAATGAAAAAAAAACAACAACTCTACAATAAAATGAGATTTTTCATGCCATTTTCACTTCATCTAAAAGTCAATTAGTGATGTGATTTGTTTCTTGTAATTTTTTTTTTCTTTTTTAAGTTTGCTTTTGGCTCCAGGGCTGAAGACTACAATTGGTTGCCTAGCGACCACATCTGCCATTTACATGATATACATAGTCCCTGTTAAATAAACTATTAAACTGCACCACACTCAGTAATCATGTGAACTATGATCAAATTCTTAAGAGAAACAAAACATAGACAAGATCCCCTCTTATCTTTCTGGTCGTTCTGGTACATAAGGTCAAGCACTTGGTTCCAATATTTAATGTTCCCTTTGTCTCAAAGGCAGTTATGAGGAATTCTTCATGGACCTTGATTGACATGTTTTTTTGTTTTGTTTTTTTGGGTGGGGGTGGGGGTGAGGGTGTATGGTTTAAAGGCAACATTGGTCTGTCTCCATGGAAAAATGTATAGTCTTTCTATGCATTCTTTGTTTTTTTGTCCCATTTAGGGCCATTTTGGAACATTTTTCTACCTCTAAAAATCTGCTGCTCTTTTTTCGTTCTGTGACTGGAAACAAAAACCAACAAAAAAACGGAAAAAAGAAATCAGGTCCTTGGTTCACCATTTCAAGTTCTCTCATAGCTTCTTTGATGCCATGGTTCTGTGCTAGTTTTTCTCCTATAAAGTGTGTCTAGTTCCAAAATTCTACGATTTTTATTTTACAGCTGTCTTGTTTCGGTTTGTTCCGCCTCTTTGTTGCCATGGTTCCATCAATGTTTTTGCTTTGTGCTCAGCCGGTCTGGACACCTCAGAAAGTTTCAAACCAGAGAGTAACTTCACTTGGGTGTCGGACAAAGGGGTGCTGTTATTACGGCCTAGGCCAGGATCAGACTGTTCCAGGGCTCAGTCTTAGAGCTGGAGGGACCAGAATGGCCTCCTGGGGAGAGTTTGAGGGGAGTTGCTCCACTTGGTGTGCCCATGTAGGCAGGAATAGCCGTCATCTGGGAAGAGAATTTGATGTTATCATGCGGTAACATTTCCTTCGGACAAAACAAGCTTTAACTTCATGATTAGCTTGGGTCACTTTGAAAAGACATGTTCTTACCTGTGCGTGTATGTTGTGATGAGAATAGAGAGTGGGCGTGTCTGGTTCAGTCTTAATGGGGCGGGACTCCTCGGCAGTGTTACTGGAGCTGGGAGTGCTAGAAGGGGTTTGGACGTCGTTGCCGGGGGTTCCTGCCAATAAGAGATTGAGGTTCATTATGACATCATTTCATCAAGTGATCTGAGGTTATTTTGATTCCTTTACGTCATGTTTTCCTTTGTTTTTTCATGTGTCTGTACGAAGATACACACATAATCCTGCGCAAACATAGACACACATTCATGCATGCGTTCCTTTAGTTCGTTTAGTGTGTTTTACCAGATTTGGACTTGTTGAGGTTTTTGGGTTTGCGCTTGCGAGTTTGAATTCCCTCTTTCTTCATGGCCAGGGGTCGAGCGACCTAATCAGAACAGAGTAAAACAACAAACAAACAAACAAAAATGAGTATATCTATTTACAAGTGGAAATTTCTGTCCCTCTTTTTAATAATTATCATGCACAAGCAGACGGAATCAGTTCGTTCTTTGACGTCTTTCTCCTCCACAAACTTGGTGAGTACTGCATTTCACTCCTTTTTTCTCACCTGTCGTACTCATACCTCTGTTCACTCCTTATTCTGGTCCTCCCTTCCCATTTCTCTCTCTTGCTCCCTGTCTCACTCTCTTTTTCCTCCTCTTTTTCTCGCCTCTCCTACTTATATTTCCTCTGTTCTTCCCCTCCCTTCCCGTCTCTCTCTCTCTCTCTCTGTCTCTCTCTCTCTCTGTCGCTCTTACCCCATGCAGTTTCATGTAGAGGCCACAGGCGTTGCAGACAGGTTCTCCCTCTGCGTTGCGTCTCCACAGAGTGGTGGTGGTCGTTTGACAGTTAGTGCAAGACAAACCCACTCTCCTAGAGGCAGACTGAAAAGTACGAAGAGTTAACCTATAGTTTTTGTTTGATTTTGTTTGGATTTGGTTTTGTGGACTAAATATCTTCATTGTTTAAGATGAAGAACTCTGTCAAATTTATTGAACCCCTGTTTATTACGGTCCTCTCTTTTATGGATGCAGGCCTTAATGGAACTTTGGAGCTCTGTGCAGAAAACCTCAGTTGTAATCCAAGGTGGCAGATATTATCCTCCTTCAAGCTAGGCCTGGATAGCTTGTCTGTTATTATATTGCACACAGTGACTTTTGCAGAAACTCTTCGGGCCATTTCATGTCAAAATGTTTTTTTACAGATTGATTCTGCTCATTAAAACGTTTCTGCTCATGCATTTACTTACGCTGTACGCAATCTCTAATCAGTAGAGGCGATACAATCTTTCACAGTCTCCTCTGTCTATTAGCGCACTTCGCTAGAAATATTTTACAATTGTCCAGACAACTATCTTACGTTGGAAATCGCCCAAAGAGTACACTATCACTACTTTTCAATTGTGTGTAGAGAAATAACTTCCTTTTTTTTTGTTTACGCTGAAAAACCATCACAGATTCTTCCCTGTGTATCGCCGAGAAGATACTGATGAGTGGGCTGGGCTGCGAAGACGTTGCATTACTTAAGAAAAACCTACCAAGCGTCTCTGTGGTTTGATGAGAGGCCGATTAACTCCATTCATCTTGTGGTAGAGACCACAAGCGTTGCACAGGTAATGACCGGTCCCATCCCGCCGCCACAGGGGAGTCGACATAGCGCCACAGTTCACACACTCACGGCCTTCCGCAAAGTCATCATATAATTCTGAGAGAGAGAGAGAGAGAGAGAGAGAGAGAGAGAGAGAGCGCAAGCTGTTAAAGATAAACAAATCTTCACTAGCCTACATACTAAGAGGTTTACAAATGATAACGGTATCGTCAAAGTCAACATCTCTGTGGGTTGAATCAAAAGGAGTGTATGAATTATTTTACTTTCTGTGAAGACACTTCAAGTCGGCAGATGTCGCTGTTTCTTTAATTTCAGACTCAAAACTGGAGTAGGGGCGTCTGGACTGTCTCTGCAGCGGACATGTCCTTCTTTGACAAGAAAGCGCTCTGTAAATAGAGCTGAAATGGAGCTTATCTTTATAAATGGAAACAGCTCTCTCGCATCATACACAACCTCTGAGGGGTTCTTAACTAGAACGCTGAACGATGGATCGATAGGGACAAATGCGCGGGATCAAGAGAGTGAGCCGATCTTAAATCCATCATTTGTTTTCATTCGTTGCTCAATTTATCTTTCCAGTTAGGTTGATATGGTCCGCTGGGAAAAGTAGGTACGGATAGCCGTACTAAGTGTTTAAAAGCGATGTCGTTACGAGCTAAGTATGCGATCGTTTTCGCTGATGACCATAACTCAAGTCGTAGTGTGCAACCTCTAAACTTAAGAGACAAATGATCCCACACACTGTTCTGGGCAATTGAAATAAAACATTTACAACAGTTTGTGATAATTCTTAACTAATTTAAGTGGATTTAACGTTTTACCACAAAAAAACAGCCCTCTTTCAAAAACACTTGTATGGTTCAACCTACCACAGGTTTTCAGCTAATAAATGATGTTGAATGGATAAACTGGTTAATTTAAACCGGTGGCTAAAATCTTATTCCCAACCACCAGAACTACGAAGGACTGTGTGCTGTGTATGTGGAGAAAGCAGCTGTTGTAATGGTTCTATCATGTGAAATATGAATTTGTAATGCGTTTTGGTGGATTATTTTGGCGCAGTTCTTAGCGGCCGTGCACCTCAGAAATTCGGCTAAGAATGCTGGAAGTATTACAATGGGCTTCCTCCCAAGGCTAACAACAACGTTGCAAAGGCCCCTAACCTTGAGACGTGAAAGAGTTAGCCAAGACATTTCAGGCAATACCAGCAAAAATACAGATAAAAAATCGTAGGTCTCCAAATGTATCGTCTGTTCTTAGGTGGCAAAGATCGTTAACTGCACAAATTTAGTCAGAGGTTAAAGGTCATACACTTACTATAACAGATCGCTAATGTATCAGTGCTTTCAGGTTTTTATCCTTTTATGATCACAGGCAAGCCCACTGGACCGTGACACATAATCGTGGGCTTATGTTTCATCGCTAACCCTACACACGGCACACATCAGTCAGAAAAAAAAAAAAATACGACGAAATAAAACAGCGATGTATGAAATGTTGCGGTTTCAAGAAAAATGAGCAGATACTCTGCGAGTTTATGACCTGCCAAAATATTTAGATTTCCCTGCTTAACATCAAAACAAACAGCGAGTCTGCTGGAACAGCATGAGAGGACCTGCTGTTTTTGGGAATAAAAAGGGAGTGAATATGTAGAGGGTTGAGGGCTGAATGCCTAACAGTACGGAAGCAGCATCGGTCCAGCAAGTCTTGGTTTATGAGTCATGGAGAATCAAGTGGAAATCCTCTTAAATCATTACTGCATGCAGTGATACTCATTAGTAGTGGTATCTATATTTTTTCTATCCACTCATTTGACCTCCTGAGCTGTTTTCAGTGGCTCTGAAAGACTCCTCCATTTCTCCTGGGTTTTTTTTTCACTCGAAGGATTTACATCGGTCAGCGCTGAAAAACAAAACTTCCCTGTGACTGACTTACTATTCAGTATGAGCTTGTATATCAGTTATTATTATTATTATTATTTATTTTATTTTTTTATTATTATTATTGTTGTTGTTGTTGTAACTTATTTGGTACAAAATATGATTTTAGTATCTTAACCCATAAAAATCAAATAATCAATTTGAGACAAAATGGATAAGCCTATAGTTTGTTTGTTTCTGCTCATTTTTATTTTGTAAGTTTTTTTTTTTTAAACATTGAGGCTAGTCTTAGAAGGGACTGAGAAAATTAAGTGTTAGAAAGTATAGGGTTCAGAGTCACATGATTCACGCTGAGAAGCACTGGACTTAGGATAGATTATGACAGATCGTGATGATGTCATGAAGAAGTTATAGCACCTTTCACAATTTATAATGCCTCCACGTGATCCTTTAAAACGCATTTCTTTTCACAGATATCATAATTTGCCCGTATTGAGGTCACGAATCGGAGTCGTCGGTCACGTGTGTTATGGTGAAAACTGTGGCCTAAATGAAGCATTTGAAAATGTAAAACATGTGGTCTTGGACAGGAATAACACATACCATTCATTTTGCCAGTAATTTCTGCGGTTTAAAGGCCTTTGCAAAAAAAGGGGGGAAAAAAGAAGCAATGGGCTGTATCAGAAACAGTGAAACATATAGATAAAGATTCATGTAATGTGGAATCTTTGATAATCCATATAATTAAATGAGACGTTCAAACAAGTTTTATAAATGTTTTTCCCCCTGGCCTTTTTATCTCTATGTCTACTTTTTTTTTTTTTTACACAGCCTGGGTAGTTCTTATTTTGTTGAGCGACTGCGCCCCCCCCCCCTTTTATTTGCGTAAAACCTGTGCTTATTGGCCTAGCAGAAGTGGTTTAAAACTGGTCATGAGGAATGAAACAGAATTTTAATACATGGATACAAACAGTCAAATCGAATATTAATGTACGTGCGACTCTGTGTCGTATGTCAGTTTAACAAGGTCATTGCACAAAGAAGTCATCGACTGGTACGCAACTTCCCTATTATTATTATTATTATTATTATTATTATTATTATTATTATTATTATACAAAAATCCTTGGACAACACAACAGGGACGAATGTCCTCTGAACCCTGTGAACCGGTTGCGCACAATGAAGCTTGTACCGAATGTAATGTGAAATACTGGGGTTTTCACTCAAAGCCAACTTCCGTGCACAGGCACAGAGGTGCACTCCCTATATTTTCTAAAACCATAAAAGTCCTAAAGAGACCGATGTTCAATTAGAATAAAGAAATCAAACAGACGGGAACCCTTAATTAGGCCAGAACAGATCAAAATCTCTCAAGAGGTCCTAATGCATCGCAAAGATTAAACAGACAAACATTCTCCAAGCTGCATAGCGGTGTTTATGGCAAACAGCGTCATTTACTGTCTATAGCAGAATATTCCTCTTATGTCTAACTACTCTGTATATATGAGTATGTTTATGTCTGGTTTGTAACTGTTGCTGAGTTTCTTAATTGTCCCTCCAGTGTCAGAAAAAAAATGTGACATCGTGATCAATACCTACCATGCGCGTGCACACACACACGCACGGGACTGGCTCTCACTCGCTCATACCGGTCTTTGCTGACGTGCTGTTCTGCTGAGCGTTTGGAGATACTCCATTAATGAACTAATAACCCAAGACAAAGTCCACAGGCATTCTCCAACATTAGACATAATCGATCGAACGCATATGAGGAGAGCTTTGTCGCGATGTTGTCCAAAACCTGAGAGTGAGGATGATCGACTTGTGCTATCCACGTGCCATATTTTAACATAAGACCTGCAGCCAGTAACCGACATAAATCAAAGGTTATTCAAAAGTTCGTGTTATGGAAATATGACGCTTTCACCTTACCGAATCATTTAATTCTGACTGATTTATACTCAGAGTTTGATCTAACAACCTTCTTTATTCGATAGAAATGAAAACCGATTGTTTGTGCGTAAAACTCAAGCGTAGGACAGCCTTAAAATTGGTTATAAGGGGTTTGACGTAATTTTAATACATGTATCCATTCAGCCACATCGAATATTAGGCTGCTGTTCCTATGACGTTACATTACATACCGATGTGTCGACTTAAAAATATTTTTGCACAACGAAATCAGCGAATCGGCAATATCCGTGCGGTTAAATTTCTGGGTTTGAGAGATGTTTGTCGTATAGGCCTAGATTGTTGACAAAATAAAAATAAAGAGCACAATCATTTATAATCCTACTTACAAAAGAGATTTTTTTTCAAGTGGTATTAGTTTTTTGTATCATCATCAAGTTTTAAAATTTGAATCTCCAATATACCTATATACAATACTCATGAATGAAAACCTGTGGAATGACGCGTCAAAAACAGGGCTGTCAGGCGTCAGTCGTCATTTTATTCTTTCTTTCTTTTTAAGTATTTTTGTTTGCAGAACTGATATATCAGATTGAATTCATAAATTCCCACCACCAATCAAAACGTGCTCGTTTATTCTATAGCCGGGACGTCGTTCCGCGAATTCTTCAGAATAATAATATAAAATTGGCATATTCGCGACTTAAATGACAGAAAAAATACAGAAATAGAAGAAGGGGTCATGTGTGTCGATATCGGGTTTTCCTCCAGTTTACTGTGTAGTCAAACAAGGTTGGTTTAACCGTTTTAATCTTCATCTGTTTACTTTTTCGAGTATGGCAATTTCAAATATTTAAAATTCATCAAATGACTTACAAAAACAGAGAAATGAAACTAATGTCAATGCGGATGCTCATGGGCCCGACCGACTGAACATTTTTATTT
Source organism: Chanos chanos (assembly GCF_902362185.1). Classification (NCBI taxonomy): domain Eukaryota; kingdom Metazoa; phylum Chordata; class Actinopteri; order Gonorynchiformes; family Chanidae; genus Chanos; species Chanos chanos. Next base: position 5,953,299 of record NC_044498.1, read on the forward strand.
TAACCACTATAAATACAAAATATCTCCTTAATTTTTGGTTTTGCAATTAATGCAATAAAATATCAGTGCACAACGTCTGTGCACTCTTGTTAATCCAGATGATTGATTTAGATATCTTTAATCGGTGTCGCTTTGAAAGACAGTACATTTTAAGACCGCAATTTTTAAAGCTGACGAGTCTCTTTTTTTTTTGTATTTCTTTCTTTTTTCTTTTCTTTTTTAATTATTGCATCGAACATAGCCTGTATTGGTGGAATCCCTTTTTACTTCGGTTAGTTTCTGCTCGACACCCCACTCTCCCCTACGGCAGATGTTACTCCTCTGTATTTAAAAGAAGACAAAAACAGGATAGATGATGAGGCTCCGAACGAGTCAGGATAGCCGAGGACACATTATGTGTCACACATATCTCATTTATTTACCATGTATTTCTGAGAGAGAGAAAACTTCTCTTTATCGCTAGTGCTGTTATTAAAAAGGCTTTTAATACAGTTGGAATAGCTATTATTACTTCACAGAAACACGGAGATAATGGCTTTAATAATAGCTATAGCTAATAATCCCTCTATTTCTTCAATGATTAATTTTGCTGTAATATTGATTTATTAATAACAACTGCTCTCGAAATTTCCTGACGGTGAATTTTAGGCCTTTGTGAGCAATTTCATATCTTAAAAACGCTCGGTCATGTTTTTTAGACCGGGTTGACGAACAGGGGAATTACCTGAGCTCGAGATCAGCCGACCTCCGCTTGGAGGTCACAATTCAACACGATTCAGATTCACTGATTAAATTAAACAAATTAAACTCTTTTTGAATGAAAGCAAACAATAGTATTCAAATCAAGACGTCCCACAAACCGCTTCGAACTCATCTGCTCGTGAAAATGATCAGGCTTCTTTGTTTTTTTTCGTCAGAGAAGCACGGATCAAGGACTGAGAAAATGTGGCGAAACATATTCAAAACCTGTACCAGTTTTTAGCACTTAACTTCCTTGTTTCAATTGGGTTATCTATTAGTCAATACAGTGTTGACACACATTTTTTGTAGATGGATATCAGACAGTGTTTACCGTTTGATTTAAATCAGACAGATGTCATCAACTGCAAATCGAGGCCATGCAAAGAAGTATCAGCGTGTGCACTCAAATGCATCTACTGCTTCCCTCTGTTTTCGCACATAAATACGTACCTTCACTTATGAGAGATACCTTCACTTGAGAACAACAACCCATTACTCATCTCTAAAATATATAGTGGACATTGTTGGGTAAACGCAAACAGTTTTGATTGCCACTGTTTGCGCGACGGGTGCGGTGTTTCAGAAGCAGGCCGGTAATACGAGTAATACGTACAAACAATAACTGGACATTTTGACAATGACTTATCAGTTTTTAAAAAAAAAAAACATTTCAAATTTATCTGAACAAGAACAAGCTGTACCTAACACATTATTCCAATTTATGTTTGTCTCAAGATCTGGACAGGCCTACTTAACTGGGCAACAATAAAAGTTGCACTGACCGATAAACTTATTAATTCAGTGCCTTAATTCACTTCTTACCTAAATTTGGATGCCTTGCGGCGGTAGTTGGTCCTCCAGGCTGGAGACTGTGTAGCACCGAGCTGTCGAAGTGGGAAGCGGCCCAAGTTCCCCCCATGTTCGGACTCACGTAGGCCGGATAGGCACTGTGATAAGAACCGCCGAGGCCTCGAGAGCTGTAATGCTCCCGTCCGTTGGTGGAGATGTTCAGGGGGCTCGAGTAGGTTGCAGTCTCTCTTACCCCAGCCACGCCTGTGGTTAGAGGGGGACTAGTGGAGAACGTGAAACGTGGGGACACCGGCGAGTGGTGCGCGCTCGCTGTGTTGTAGGAGGGCACCGTTTCCGCGCCTGACTGTGCCCATGCCGAATGACTCGAAACCGGGCTGCTCTGCTGCGAAGCCGCGTGCGTCTGGAGGTATGGCAGAGCAGGGATCATGGGGGTGACGCGGGTCGTCGGCACGTAGACCGGCGAAGTGGCAGCGGAGGCGGCATTATGAAGAAAACTGGGTTCGTAAGACGGAGGTCCGTGGTTCGTTGTCATGGTTATGCCCTGATACATTTCCACGCGGAGCAAATCAGCAAAATTGCCTCAGAAGCCACGATAACCCTGCAATTGCGTTCGCTCACCTGAATTTCCTGGGATTCCGCTACCGCATGAGTGTCCCCCTTAAATCCGAGTGGAGTTTCCCTCAGAGTTTTCTCCGTGTTGACCTTTGTCATTCGCTGGCAGCAGAAAGCATTTCTGCTCTGTGCCCCAAGCACTGAATCCACACCTTGCCTAGAGGAGGGGAAAAGGAGGAGTGAGGACAGTGCGCGACTGTAAAGACTACTCCTTGGTGGTACAAATCTCTCTCTCTCTCTCTCTCTCTCTCTCTCTCTCTCCTCACACACACACAAACACACACGCACACACACACACACACACAAAGTATTTATAGAGCATGCCAAGACTTTCCATTGACTTCCATTTACTGCGAATGAAGACTGATAACCCTTTCTACATACAAAAATTGTTGATAGTTTCTATTTTAAAAATGCCTGTTTAAACGTTTATGGAGAGGAGTAAAATGTTCAAATTTGAAATATTCCTATAACTCTGAGGACACTTGGTTCTCACGAGTATTATAAATAATAATTAAAACACACACACACACACACATACGCACGCACAGGGGACACGCTCGAATAATGAATTACCTGTCATTTCTGCCTTTTGCCCTCATCAACATATTCACAAAAATAACACAAATGACGTAACATTCGTATAACTTTATTATAAAGTGAAACAGGGCCCCCTTTTCCCAGCAAATCGAAATATGCGTTAAAACATAGGCCTGCTACTTTGAAGAGAAACTGCAGTATGACGAAAAGAACTAAAATGAATCTCCAAAAAATCTTAGTATTTAACCTATACTAAAGTAGTCTTTACTTTCAGTTTTATCAGCATATCATCCTTCTCTGTTAATTTGGCCTTGTTTTTGTACTTTGTAATATCTGACTGTTTATTACAAACAAACAAACGTTTGCTGTCATGAAGAATCAAACGGACGATTTGAGGATTATTTAAAGTATAGTAAAGTAAAGCAAGGATTTGATCAAGTTAGTCGTAGTCGTATGTTTCCTTCGTGACAGCGAACAGACTGTTCGGCTTAACATATGTATATTTAACGGATGTGCATGTAGGCTACATGATACTATTCGCTTGCCGTTACAACATCTGTTTAAAATGTGCGCACTTTAACGGGAAAATAACAAATCATATACAAGCCATATCTGTAAAAATATAGTTACAAATATAGTGGGTTTAGATGGGTTTTTATAAATTAAAACAACTAAAAAACAAAGCGGACAAACAACAAAAATAATACAACAATCATTAACAACAACTATTAATCAAAACAGTCATGTAATTTTTATTTATTTGATGATCTGTTTTGTTGGAGTAAAGCTGTCAGTTGCCCTATCTGTTGCGAATTTCAATATTAATAATAATAATAATAATAATAATAATAATAATAATAACAAATTTCACGTCAATCTTATCGAAGAACGTGTCGGAAGCGTCAAAAAATGACAAACTTTTGCGTCCGCTGCCGAAGGCCAAAAATCGACGCCAGGGGTGGTCGTCGGAAGTCTCGCCACGTTACTGTTCTGGCAGGCAGATTAATAACTGTCCTCAACACATCATAGCATAAACACAACAGAACACTTCATTGTTTTCTCTTTTCCGCTTGGCAGTTTCACTTCTGAATCACTTTGTGTTTGTGTGTGTGTGTGTGTGTGTGTGTGTGCGCGCCCTCGTGTGTAGTATGCAACACAGTAACCTCCAAGCTCAAAGAAACTTGAATCAGTCTTTAAGCTACTAACAAAACCCCAAATAAGATTAGACAACTCCCATTTTTCCTTCTTAAATGAGTTTGTTGTCTTGTTAGTTATGGTGCTCAAAACATCACTCGACAGAACAAAACATCATCTTTCAGATTTGTAGAGTGATGCTCAACATCCTTGTGTTTTGATGACTTCTCTCTGCCAGTCTTTATATCTGTTTGTCTGTCTGTCTCCTATCTCTGCGGATATTTTTCTCTGTCTCCCTGTAGCCTACGTGTCTTTGTTTCAGCCCTGTCCACTCAGACACGGCAGAGCTGTGATCAGACAGGATGCTGAGGCTGTCGGTGTGGCCGTGGCGAGGGGCTAACCAGGGCCAGGGCAGGGAGGCGAGAATAAGCAGACATCCTTACTCTATCACTCACGGTTTCCTACGGGGCTCCGTCTTCATCCCTCAAGCGCACGACTCCCGTGGCTCCGCCGTCTGCTGGCCGCGGAGACTGCCGCGGACCGCCGTTTGAAGTACCCGTTCAAAACGTTTCCCTTAGCTGACGGGACGGCTTGCGATTGTGATCAGGGTCTTGGCAAAACAGAAGAAAACTGCCCTGTGCCCTGTCCAGCTGTAGACGACATGAGAACATGACTGATTCCTCTTGAGCCTGGGTAATAAATGCTAACGGTGACCCAGGCCACAGGCTAACAATCATTCTATTTTGTCAGCAATGCACTGGTTAATGTGACCTACTGGAATACAGTTGCTTCAAGTTTTATGAATGAAAAAAGAAGTATATGACTTATATAAATAACTACATAAACAAATGAACAAAAAAGAAATTGTGTTAAACCACATATTGACGAGGACATAGAAGTGTACTCTCCGTTAAGGATATTTCCTCATGATTTAATTAACCTCATTTTGTTTTAATTACACTAATTATTGAGTAATTCATTAATTATGGTTTTGCAGCATAAAGGTTCGTGCTCAAAAATGGAGAGCTTTTCTTTATGAGATGTGACAAACGTTTTGGGTTTTTTTTCTCTCTCTCTCTCACTCACCCAGTTGATTTGTCTCCTTCAGACCGCAGCCCAGGCTCCTGTTGTATTGATTTTTTGCCTTTATTCCTCACTGGGGTCAAGGTAAATAGAACAATATACTGCTCCATCGCTTGTACATTTCCATTGCTTGGGAATGTACAATTATTAATATGTAACTTGGCCGACGTTTGTGACTCACCTCTAATGCTGGGTGATCACCTGAACATTCCCAGGGGAAAATTAAAAAGTAAGATGTTTAAATGTTCATCAAAAACCTGTTCATGCTGCCTCAGTCAGTGTTGCAAACATCACAAGCGTGTGTCGAAATCACGGTAACACATACACACTGCGTTTTTTAGACTTTGTCTGAGTTTTTTTTCCGTCTTTGTCGTTTAGAATGTTGAAAGCTAATTGCTTTCAGAACATTTTAGACAACAGATCTCGATGTTGTTGAGAACAGGAATGCATTACGGTTCTGGCTGCCATGGAAACCAACATCGCAGTCACTCCGTGAGCTATTGTTTCATCGCCATGGAAATAATATGCTATTCATCAGAAACCCATGACAGTGTTTTAATGCTCGTATGGCGGGACGTCTCAGGCCTTGTTTGATGTGTGTGCAGCACAATGATGGAGGCCAGAGAGGCCTCCTGAAGGAGTCATCTTCCAGAATGTTCTTCAGCGTCTGTGCAAAACCTCCAGCTATGGACTACTGTCAGCCTGGGTATGCATGAGGTGTTGTGTGACGGGGGATGAGAGAGAGCTGATCTCAGGACAGCAGAGGAGGAACGATAGAGGAATGAGAGATGAGTGTGAATTTGGAAGGGGAGACAGGGAGTGTTTACGGGTGTGTTTGTGATAGGGTGCAGAGGATTACGGATAAGAGAACGCGAGAGTTTTAATGTGTCCTGTTCTGGCACGTTTGAACGCTCCCAAGCAAGAGGTTTTCGTCATGAGAGGTATGGCAAGTACGCATGTGTATGTGAGCGTGTGTGTGTGTGTGTGTGTGTGTGTGTGTGTGTGTGTGTGTGTTCTTATAGTGGCATGTCTCCATGTCTCTGTCCCTACAAGTCTCCAGCGGATGCCTGTCCCCATCATCTGCTGAGCAGACAGGCAGCCCGTGGGGGGTCAGCAGCCCCTCATGGCCCCTCTTCCTCTGGGACGATCCCCAGTCACCCCAGTGGCTCCAGGAAGAGCTCTTCAAATGGGGAGCCATGGCAGGACCAGACTGTGGACGGCACTGTCAGGCCAGAGACCTGCTTCACAGGGGGGCAAAACCTTTATGACAGAGGAAACATGCAGATCCTTTAAACACACACACACACACACACACACACACACACACACACACAAACATTCCTCTTCCTCACTTTCCTCTTCCTCCTCCATGTTCTGCAATTGATCAGCTCCTATTGAATTCCTCTGATCTCATCCAAACAGCGCTTCAAAACTCAGTGAACCTGCTGACCAGTGTGTGTTTGTTTGTGTGTTTTGGATGGCTGGGAGACATGTTGATCTACATGTGTGAGTGTGTGTGTGTGTGTGTGTGTGTTTGTGTCTGATGAAACAGAAGTAATCAATAGACTTTAGGTACAGCTGGGGCAGTGGTGTTTGACCATCACTCACAAACACATTCTCTGGCCTTATCCGAACATTGTCTTATCTGCTTGAATCAATTATCCCGGGATCAGGCTGTGAGCCTGCCTACATGAGTGTCTATACACAGAGGGATGCTTTGGCTCTCGTTGAGCTGATGGGTCTGTTTAATCACTGTTATCTGTGTCTCTGCCCTGCTTAATGGGACATGTGTTGGAGACTCATCGGTTCACAAAATCTTCAGGCGAAGTATCAGTTGAATAGATGA